>NW_007253298.1:541977-546280 GCF_000164805.1 Carlito syrichta
AGCGTCCACTGCACTCCAGTCTGGGTGACAGAGTAAGACTCCAACTCAAAATAAATAAATAAATAAATAAATAGGTTTATTTAGTTTTTTCTCCAACTTAATGAAAATTTGATTTGCATAGGCACAGTGAAACTCCTGAACATATTTCACATAGCACCGTCAGTTAGCAAGGAAAAAAAAGATTAAACAAATCATTGCTACATAACGTAAGAAGTTAACTGAACACACACACACACACACACACACACACACACACACATACACAAACTACTGCTGTAAGTATGTAAGCCTTTCTTAAAATAAGGGAAAACCTATTATAATCATGGTGTCACTATGAACAATAATGATATCACAGTCATCATGGGAAGATAAGTCTTACTTCTTTCATATATATTGCATTCTCTAACTTCCTTAACTAGTGTAGAGATTGTGTGTCCAAATGGCTTATTTCAACTATTGATTACGTTTTTATGATTAAAAAGATTATTACAATATTTGTGTTAATGACCAAAGCACACATCTCATTGCACTATTATTCTAACAGCTGGGTATCCAGGCTTTTTCTTAAACTTAAAAAGAGAGACTTGATTAGTTTGCTAATGCAGTTTCTAAACCACAGCCCCAAAAACTGAACTTCAGATATATTTTACTTCAGTCGCATCTTGTAGAACACATTTCCTTGGCCTGATCAATTAACCGTTTCATAGATATTATTTATTTCAAACTCTGTATTATGTTTGATTTTTCATATGATCAAAAAACATTAAAATTAAATATATTGAAATAAAAATTTTAGTTATTAAAATATTTTAAATTAATTCTAGTTGTATTTAATTTACCTTGAACCTTTGAATTTCTTATATTATTGTGGAATAACTTAATTTCTTTCTAATTAATACAAATCCATAAGAGAAAAAGGAAACTAACTTTTGAGAAAAAGGATCAAGTAATTTGAATAAGATGAAATATCAGATATGATACAGTTCTTCTTTCTCTCCCTTAAATGTTTAGCTCTCCTTTTCATAGCAGCGTGTAAGTTCTGATAACACTTATCTTACAATTCCTTATTTTGGAGACCTTAGTTTTGTTCAATACCTTTCTAGATATGCATGTGTAGGCTTTCTCTGTGACTATCTCACACTGTCTGCTACCAAAAAATGTTGACATGAAAGTATAGTTTGAGTTCATTTTAGTTAGATTATCTACATTTGATTCAGCAGTATAATATCTCTTAGCACATAATCTCACAATGCAGATCTCACTATGCTACTTTGACTGAGTTGGTCCATCTTCCCATATTGTCCAGCACAGAAGTACTTTATGTGGAAGACAGACTTCATAGTCTTTACAAGACTACTACTTACTGAAAAAATAACTCTAAAGTATAACAGATTTGTCTTCAAAATGTATAAATCTGTTGACAGATAATTATATGCATTTCTATTTTTAAAATTTATTTTAATTCACATATCAACTTGTTCCATGTAATGACTACAAAGAGTAACATTGAGGTTAACCTTTTAGGTCAATATTCTTTTAAAATAATTTTAACATAATTTATGTTATTAATTGGTTAGTTATTATTACTAATAAACTTGCAATTGATTTATTTCAGTTATGTGATGAAAGAATACTGAACAAATAATTTGTATACATATATATTTTGCTATACTTTTATCAATTAAAAACATAAAGCCAAGCTTGGTGGCTCAGCCTGTAATCCCGTGCCTTTGGGAGGCTGAGGTGAGTGGATTGCCTGAGCCCATGGGTTTGAAACCTGCCTGGGCAGCGAGACTTCATCTCTACAATAAATCAAAAAATCAGCTGGGCGTGGTAGTGCATGCCTGTAATTCCGGCTACTGGGAAGGCTGAGGCGGAAAGATTGCTGGAGCCCAGGAGGCGAGGCTGCGGTGACCGGAAGTGGCCACTGCACTCCAGTCTGGGCAACAGAGTGAGACTCCAACTCAAAAAAAAATAAAAAAGAAAATGAAATTAAAAACATAAAACAAAGATTTATTTTTCAAAGGCCTCTTTCACAGTATTTTGAAATAAATGTATTTTAAAGAAAAATTTGGAGAGATTCCACAAGATGGCGATGGCACAGGTGGATTCATGAGACTCTCCAAATGCGAGTTCCCAAAAAGACTCTCACTTTTCTTCCCGCAGCCCCCTGCCCACTGCCAGCCACACTGGTATGAGGCCTAGGGACCTTCAGTCCCATGCAGGGCCAGATATTGCAACCCCTGGCTGCGCCTGCTCCGCTATATGTGACTCCCACCTGCTCAGGAGTCCCGGGTCTCAGGTCCCTCCCTGGCTACATCGTCTTGCCCAGCAACCATCACCAAACTGCCGGTTACCCAGGGAGGCTCTGGGCGCCCACCCCTCAGAGATACCGGTCCCATTTCTGGCTGAAGTGCTCTGTGAGGGACCCAGGGCCACCACCTGCCCTTTGGAGCTTTGGAGCTCTGCAGCTCCAGGCCCACCCTGGCTGAGGCACTCAGCGTGCAACCTCAAGCTTGTGTAAGGGAACAGAACCCCAAGCTTGTGTAAGGTGCTGATCAGAGGCTTCCAGCTCCAGAGGAGGGAATGCCCGACTCTCTCCTCCACCCCAGCCTGCTGATGAAACCCTGGATCCAGCACCCAGCTGTGCAGCTGATCCCACTCAGACCCAGACAAGCATCCCTAAAAGTGAAAATGAAGCGGCCACCTCTGCCATTCTCCAGGCAGATTTGCATTGCCCCGCCCACCTATCAGAGCCTCCACTGCGGTTCCCATGGTGACATTGTTAAACAGGAGACAAAGCCCCTCCCCTTTGCTGAACAGACTGAGACAACTAAGAGTCACAGACCTCCCAGGCAGCAGGGTAGCTGCCTGCAACAAAAACAAATGGGGGAGGATGGAGATCAGCGCTCAAGTGACTTTAGCCACTAAGAAAGATTACAGAACTAGTCTGATCTCTTATTCTGACCTTTGTTTTTATCATTCTGATTGTAGGTTAGGCTCACTATTGTTTGCTTTCTAACTTATACTATGTGTTTCATAATCTTATTGGTCTGTCTCTGTGTAACTACCAGTATTCTTTATGGAATTTTCCTTTTGTGTTTTTTTTTTTCCCACTTACTCCAGCCTTGGGTCTCTTTTTCACCTGTTAGTTGATATGTATGTCTGTTTTCCCTCTCACTCTTCTCTCTTACTAACATCTTATTGACACCCCTTCCTCCATTATTTTTCTCTTTTGTAACTCCTTTTGCTCCAGGGATGAGAGAAAAATCTACACAAATGAAGAAAACCAAAATAACAATATAGGTCTCTCCCAGACCCCTGGAAGGGCAGACATTAAGAAAACTGACTTCGGAATGCAAACAATGAAGAGCCCCCAGAATGACTGGTCTCAAATGACAAACCTAGATATCAAGACATTTATGGAGAGATTAAAAATAATTGAGAAGACTCAAGAAGAAACTAGAAAGGAGCTGATATCTGAGATAACAGTAATAAAAAATACTGTGAATGAAATAAATAACAAACTGATAAGCATGGAAAGCAGAATTACCCAAGCAGAAGAAAGAATCTCAGAGCTTGAGGACCAAAATATAGAACTAACCCAAACTCTCAAAAACACAGAAAACAAGCTCAAAAAGACAGAAAAAAACCTTCAAGAGATAAGCGATTACTTCAAGAGAACAAACTTAAGAGTAATTGGCCTTCCTGAGGCAGAAAGAGAGGCAGAGACCACACTGGAACAAACCTTCCATGAGATCATTCAAGAAAACTTCCTTTATCTAATCAATGATGCAAAAATTCAAACACAAGAGATTCAGAGAGCCCCTGAAAGACAACAAATGAGAAGACCATCTCCCAGCCACATAATAATTCACCTAAACAAAGTAGGCATAAAAGAAAAAATCCTAAAGGCAGCAAGAGAAAAAGGCCAGATCACCTACCATGGAAAACCAGTTAGAATAGCAGCAGATCTATCTACAGAAACCCTGCAGGCTAGGAGAGTTTTGAACCCTATCTTCAATGTGCTAAAAGACAAACAATTTCAACCAAAAATAACCTACCCAGCCAAGTTAAGCTTCATCAGCGATGGAGAATTGAAATCTTTCCCAGATATCCAATCCCTAAGAAATTACACCACCACCAAACCCCCTCTACGTGAAACACTTAAGAAAGTACTAAACACAGAAGAAAAGGAAAAAAGAACAACATTCTTCACAAGAGTACAGGAAAAAGAATAAAGTACACATGAACCAACCCCCAAAACAAAAGAAAGACAATAAACCAAGTGGAAGAACAACTC
>NW_007253298.1:546327-546700 GCF_000164805.1 Carlito syrichta
GAACACAAAAGAAAGGAGGAGTCACGATCCTAATTTCAGACAAAATGCCATTTAAGCTATCAAAAATTAAAAAAGATACAGAGGGCCACTACATAATAATAAAAGGATCATTCCATCAACAAGAAATAACAATCCTATACATATATGCACCTAACATAAGTGCACCAACTTTTATAAAGTAACTCCAAGGAAAACTAAAGAAAGATATTGGCTCTAACACCATCATCACTGGGGACTTTAATACCCCACTCACAACCCTAGACAGATCATCAGGACAAAAAATCAGCAAGGAGATCTGGAACCTCAATGTGACTCTTGATCAAATGAACTTAATTGATACCTACAGAGCACTCCATCCAAAGACCACAGACTC
>NW_007253298.1:546720-558639 GCF_000164805.1 Carlito syrichta
GGCCATAAATCAAACATAAGCAAATTTAAAAGGACCAAAATTTTACCATGCACCTTCTTGGACCACAGTGGAATAAAAATAAACATTAACACCAACAAGGTTCCCCCAAAGCCCACAAAGACATGGACACTAAACAGTATGATGCTAAACAACTTCTGAGTCAATGATGAAATCAAAACAGAGATCAAAAGATACCTGGAAACAAATGAAAATGAAGAAACATGTTACCAGAATCTCTGAGACGCCATGAAAACTGTAGTAAGAGGGGAATATATATCACTACAAACGCACATGAAGAGAATGGAAGGAGCACAAATTAGCAGCCTAACAAGCCACCTAAGGAAGCTGGAAAGCAAGACCACAAAAACCCTAATTTCAGCAGAAGAATCCAGATCACCAAAATAAAAGCCCAAATTCAGAACATAGAAGACAAAAAGACAATACAAAAAATGAATGAAACAAAAAGCTGGTTCTTGGAAAGGATAAACAAGATCGATGGTCCCCTAGCTAGACTGACCAAGAAAAAGAAAGAAAAAACCCAAATAAGCACAGTCAGAAACACAAAAGATGAAGTCACATCTGACCCTGAAGATATACAAAAGATCATTAGAGACTACCATGTACACTTGTATGGAAACAAACTTGAAATCCTCAAGGAAATGCAGGACTTTCTGTCATCACACAACCTGCCTAGGTTGAAACAAGAAGAAATTGAGACACTAAATAGACCAATAACAATCAAGGATATTGACTATGTAATAAGAAAACTACCTACAAAAAAAAGCCCTGGACCAGATGACTTTCCAGCAGAATTCTACAAGACATTTAAGGAGGAGCTGATTCCAATCCTACTGAAGGTATTTCAGGTGATTGAGAAAGATGGAATCCTCCCCAAATCATTTTATGACACTAGCATCACATTGATACCCAAGCCAGGTAAAGATCCAACAAAGAAAGAGAACTACAGGCCAATATCTTTGGTGAATATAGATGCTAAAATTCTCAACAAGATACTAGCAAACCGGATTCAACAACACATCTCAAAATCATCCATTATGACCAAGTAGGCTTCATCCCTGGGATGCAAGGCTGGTTCAACATTCGTAAAACCATAAATGTAATTAAATACATCAACAGATGTCAAAACAAAAACCATATGATTATATCATTAGATGCAGAAAAAGCTTTTGATAAAATCCAGCACCCCTTCTTGATAAAAACCCTCGAACATCTAGGCATACGGGGAACATACCTCAAAGTACTTAAAGCCATCTACAAGAAACCCACAGCCAGCATACTCCTAAATGGACAAAAATTGGAACCATTTCCCCTGAAACCTGGAACAAGACAAGGATGCCCACTCTCACCCCTCCTGTTCAATATAGTATTGGAAATTCTGGCTAGAGCAATCAGAGAACAGAAGGCAATCAGGGGTATCCAAATAGGAAAAGGGGAAGTCAAATTTTCTCTCTTTGCAGATGACATGATTGTGTACCTCGCAAACCCAAGAGAATCTGTCAAAAACCTCCTTACACTGATAAAGACCTTTGGCAAAGTCTCAGGATATAAAATAAATGTGCAAAAGACAATCACATTTCTTTACACCAATAATAAACAAACAGAAACCCAAATAAAAAGCACAATTCCATTCACAATAGCCACAAAAAAAATGAAATACCTTGGCATCTTCCTAACCAGAGACGTGAAAGACCTTTACAATGAAAACTACAAAACTCTGCTCAAAGAAATCAGAGATGACACAAACAAGTAGAAAAATATCCCGTGCTCATGGATTGGAAGAATCAACATTGTGAAGATGTCCATCTTACCTAAGGCAATCTACAGATTCAATCCAATACCTATCAAATTACCAGCAACATTCTTCTCAGACTTAGAAAAAACAACACAGGAATTCATATGGAAGCACAAACGACTAAGAATAGCCAGAACAATCCTCAGCAAAAAAAAACAAAGCAGGTGGTATCACATTACCAGACTTCAAACTTTACTATAAAGCTACAATCATCAAAACAGTTTGGTATTGGTACAGGAACAGGCATATCGATCAATGGAATAGAATTGAGATTCCAGAAGCAAAACCTCAATTTCTCAACCAACTCATCTTCAACAAAGCCTCCACCATCTACCACTGGGGAGAGGAGAACCTATTCAGTAAATGGTGCTGGGGAAACTGGCTGACCAAATACAGAAGATTGAAACAGGACCCCTATCTATCCCCATACACAAAAATCAACTCCAAATGGATCAGAGACCTAAATGTAAAACCTCAAACCATAAGAACCTTAGAAAATCAAGGACATACCCTCATGGAAATTGGATCTGGCATCCAAATCCTGAACAAAACCCCAAACCCACAGGCCATAAGGGATAAGATAGACAAGTGGGACCTCATTAAACGGACAAGCTTCTGCAAAGCCAAGAAACCATCAAGAGAGCAGGGAGACCGCCTACAGACTGGGAAAATGTATTTGCCAACTCCAGGTCTGACAAAGGCTTAACATCTTGGATCTACAAGGAACTCAATCATGCTGAAAGAAAAAAAAACAAACAACCCCATTATAAAATGGGCAAAAGATATGAACAGACACTTCACAAAGGAAGACATCTGAGCAGGCAACAGACACATGAAGAAATGCTCAACCTCACTAATCATCAGGGAGATGTAAATCAAAACCACACTGAGATACCACCTAACTCCAGTCAGAATGGCAATTATCAATAACTCAAAAAATAACAGTTGTTGGAGAGGGTGTGGCGAAAAGGGAACACTTCTACATTGTTGGTGAGAGTATAAACTAGTGCAACCTCTGTGGAAAGCAGTGTGGCAATTCCTAAAAGCTCTAAACATCAACCTCCCATATGACCCTGCAATCCCCCTACTGGGAATATACCCTGAAGAACTCAAATCACTCTATAAAAAAGATACCTGCACACGAATGTTCATTGCAGCATTGTTCACAATAGGAAGAACCTGGAACCAACCATGCTGTCCATCAAAAGAGGACTGGATTTCAGAGAAACAAAGATCTGAGTATCACATGTTGTCACTCATATAGTGGACCTTGATCATCCAACGCACTACCATAAGAAAATGACTGACAATGGTGGGAAACTATGGCAGGGGGGAAGGGGGATGGGACTAATGGTAGTAAACATCTGTCTGGGGATGGGGAGACACCTGTTATCAACAAGGGGGTCTGAATGAAGCATATTTGTATACCTAACCATTAACTGTACTCACAATATCATAATACAAAATATTGATTTTTTAAAAAAGAAAAATTTGCACTGTACCTATCTTTAGTTTAGATAAAAATATAGAGATGAAAGGCATATTTTTTGTCTACTCTCTTTAAAACTATCATATTTTCTAAAAAATTACATTTTTTCTTGCCTCCTTTATGTTGACAAATTAAATAAGGCCCAGCACTATCCATTTTGGGAAAATTCTTGAGTAAGAACATGAAAACAATATTGATAATTTGTCAAAACCAATTCTGTGATTGCATTAAATGCAAACCCTTAAAAAATATACATATTACATAATCGGTTTGCCATTATTTAATTTTCATAGTAAGCTATCAGATAATTATTGTAAAATTTTAATAGTAAATAATTATATATTAAAAGTTACAGATTAAAAAAGTTAAATTTTTCTTCTTCTTCTTTTTATTTTTGGAAATAGTCTCCCTTTGTCACACAAGTTGAAGTTCCATCATAGCTCAAATGTCTGGGCTTAGGTGACCCTCCTGCATCAACACCCCAGCAGCAGGGACTACAGGTGTGTACCACCACATCCAGTTATCTTTTAATTTTTTTGTTGAGATAGATCTCACTATGTTGTTCAGACTGATCTTGAACTCCTGACCTCAAGTAGTCCTCCCACCTTGGCCTCCCAAAGAGTTGGGATTACAGGAATGGCCACTGCGCCCAGCCTAAGGAGTTAACTATTAATTAATGAAAATGATACTAGTTTAAACATTACAATCTTATTTTCCCTTAGTTTTATCAAAAAGATTTTTGGTAATTTTTCCTTAAAGCTATAAAGATGAGCTATAAAACAGCATGACATGTATGCAATCTCCTGTCAATTTCCTCTCCCTTTTACTTTTGTATATCTTGAAGACCTCTCCCTTTTATTTCCCTTTCGCTCTTGCATATTTGAAAGACACCCCAGTTCCCTGATCTTTTGAGATAATATTTAGATTAGGTGAAATTCAGTAGTGCTATTTTCTTGTTTGTGCTCCCCTTGTACATATGACTATAACCATTAGATGTGAGTATTTATAAATCTAGCCAACTCCCACTAGGCCTACCACAAAGCAAACTCCCAAGGTAGAATAATAACAAACTTCAGATACAAGAGGGTGAGTGGTAATATGGAAATCAGTATTTAGTAGGACAAATGTAGATTCCATCTCTAAACTACGGCAGAGGCACCATTATGAGTTATTCACCATGAAATATTTATTTTAAAACAAAACTGGAAACATGCATTTTTATATTATTAACTTCTATTATAATTTTGTATTGATACATATGTATTCATGTAATTATATAAAAATAGCAGCAGCTATAATTTTGTTGTTTTCTAAAATTTAGAAATAAGAACATAACATAGCATAGCTTGTGGTTCAACCATATTGTTGTTTGGCAAATCTTAGATGAAGTATTAACTTTGCCACTAATTTGCTAAACAATCTACAATATGTACTTTAAAAATGCATTCACAAATGTTGGAAGTAAATAATCAAAATAGAAAAAAGCTATTATAATGGACAAAAAATTAGCAGCTTAAATGTTTAAAAGACGAACAAATATTTTGAAGATTAAGCTATTGGTTATATACATGGTTGTATCTTAATTTTCATGTAAAAACATATAATATAAAATAGGTATTTTATAGTGCAAATGTCATTTTAAACATTGAGCAGTTATGTTTAAAATATTTAACAATACATACATTTAATAAAATTAAATTAAAAATTTACTGTACTATGCTTTCATTTCCTTATCACCTCAATTGATATTTGTAATCTTTTTGAAATATGGTTAAAAAAATTAAAGAAACAAATGCCTTACTGTTAAATTGAAACTTCCAGAACTATTGTTGACATGTGAAAAGTAAACAATGAGAACTAAAACAAATGTTCAAAAATTAAAATTCAATGAAAATTTTGAGAACAAGAACTAAAGATTTAAGTAATTGTTACAAAATACTGAATTAATTTTATAATTTTCAATGTATTTAGGAAGAAAAATGTCAGGAATTATATAAACAAAATTACTATATTTCATTGAGGAACACCAGCAGAAAATATGTAATTCTTATTTAATTCAATACATTGTTGATTCATTGAGCACATTTAAAGTGATTAAATGTAGCAATTGATTGTATGAACTGAAACTAGAGGTAGAAAGAGATAGAAAGCCATGAAGAAAGCCATGAAGAAAGAAACTACCATTTTTTATCATCAGCAAATATTTTACCTTGAAAACAATGTATGTTTTTGCAAGTAAAAATAAATCTTAAACCTGAAAACTAAGTATAGTTTAAGACACAAATAATACAATATATTTGTGCAATTTTGTAAATCACAAGTAAAAACTTTTTGATGTTTAAAAACATGTGTATCAATAATTTGTCTATCAAAGTCTGCAATTTGACAGTAAGAAGTTTCCACTGAAAAAATTCAAATTATCTTAAACACATTTCTTTCTAAAGTGTGGGGAATGCACTTTCATATGTGTATAAGTGTTTCCTTATTACTCATATACACGTTTTAAAATGTTGGATATGGGTTGTTTGAGACACACAAGTCACTCAGACTTCATTTGTCCAAATAACCTGACTGTTCTTATCAATAATCGCTTGAGCAGGCCTTACTATGCTGCTTTAGATACAGTTGCTTGACTTGATTAATAATACTATACATCCCATTACAATACTGTTGCTCAAATGTCAAGCTTCCCCACTGTTTTCTCCAATGTTAGGCTCTCATACCAAAGTTTAATAGAAACACAGCAAAAGAATTATAAAACTGTGATTTTTAATGAAGCATTAGAAGAACTTTTTAAAATCTAGGACATCAAAGACCAATTTCATAAATATATTTCTTCCATAATCTGCAGAATAATCTTCTAAGGAATAGCTAGAAGTAGTTTATATTACTCTCTTTAGGAAACTCTTTGCAGAATATCATTGTAATCACAAAGGGACAAAAGCTTAAATTTTTATCCTTCTTTTACTTGTTAAGCCATATTTGAATAGAGACCCACTGTGAAAAGAGTAAAGAGGAAACATGTCAATTACCTTTCTGAAAGATACAGTGGTGTTGTATTTTAAAGACTTCATGGGGAAATGCATTGTCTGCATAAAGTAAAGAGGGCTGGTATTTTAACAACTATTTTTGTGGACCACGTTTGGAGAAGTAGTAATTGAATTAGAATCTAAATGAAATGTTGAAAGGAAAATAATGGAGGTATCACTAAGGGAATTTATGAATGCTCTCAAGACTATATGGCTTGAAGTAAGAGAGAACACCAGCAGAGAAAGAAATGTGGACTACTGAGTTTCCCCATTTCTAATCTCAGGTTCAATTTCTCAGTACTTAAGTGTTCTGGACACGACAGATAATTTGTTTCCAAAAATTATGCTCTAATGGAGTAACAAATAATATTTATTTATAAAGGCAAACTAATTTTGGTAAGTGGGAATTCCAAACCAAGAAAACAAATATTTTAGAAGAGACACACATCAGACTTTCTTTGAAAATAATAATGAGTTCAGTTCTACATTTTAGCATCATTTAAGTTAGCATTAAAATCAGTAATGAAAACTTCAAGTTTCACAATATGAGACCTATACATAATAAGACAAAGAAGATTTTCTTTAAAACTTTAAAATTAAGAATAAATAATTAAAGTATAAGTAATACCACAGTATGTGTGAAGAACAGCAGCTAGATCAGCAATAAACAAAGGTGACTGAATTAAAAAGTATTAAAGAGTAAAAGATTGTAGATAAGGATGAGACAGCAATTGAAACCAGAAGAGCAAACGGTTGGTAATCTTGGAAAAGCTTGTTTTCTTTGAGCCTATAATTTTAAACATTTTTCCAAACTCATTTCAGTTTGAGCTCTGAATCCATAAATCTGGAATAGAATTCTATTTGCTTGAAGTTCATACTCCAGGTGACAGATGAAATCATGTGTACAACTAGGATAAATATAGCAAAAATCTTATCTGGCAAAGCTGAATAACAAAAATAAAAAGGTGATGAAAAAATAACTAAAAGTTTGTTGTGCAAGTTCTCACCAACTCACTATCAAAAGCTGAAACTTAATGTAATCTGACATTGCACCAAAATTGAATTTTTATTTAGAGCAAGCAAACAGCATCTTCTGAGAGGTCTGATGGAACATTCTATATTCTAAATATATTGGTTTTTATCTAAACTTTACTGATCAAGGGGTTATGTTAGGAATTGCACTGCCACTCAATGTTGACCATGAATTTGAAAAATGTTATAACCATATTTAATCATTTTTCATGGCAAAAAAAAAAAAAAAAAAAGAAAGATTCCAAACAACTCATTTCTACTATGGGTACCCAAGGTATCTATCTTCTAAAATCAAATAAGTTACCTTTCTTCTATACTCAAAATACTAGAGATCCAAACTATCTTTCATAGTGCATCTGCACAGAACCTTTTGACCACGTGATCTTGACTTAATAGACCCATGAGGTCATAGTTACTCATAGTTACTCTGAAATAGTTCAATTACAAAGTATTCAGTGAAACATTTTTTAGAAACACATTGAAAGAAGAAAACCGTTTTGTGAGAATTGTAAAGTAAGGATAAATATTGAAGCAGGGAGGAAATTAGATGTATATAACTTAAAACCTATAGGATACATAAAAGAATGAATACCCAATTATTTAAGCAATGCAATTTTTGTTAAATTCATTTAGCAGATGTTTTTTTTGAGCACCTGTCATGTGTAAGACACTGTACTGAGCATTTGCAAAATATAAACACTAATTAAATCTAGCCCTTGATTACAAGAGGTAGGAAGATGTGCTGGTTGATTTTATGTATCAACAACAGCTAGACTCTAGTGCCTAGTTGTTTGTCAAACTAATCTAGATGCTGCTGTTAGGGTGCTTGTGGAGGTGGTTAACATTTATAATCAGTTATACTCAGTTGACTGTAAGTAAGAGAGATTATTTCCCATTATATTTGTAGGCCTCATGTAAGTTGAAAGTCTTAAGAACAAAGATTAAGATTTTCCAATAAAGAAGAAATTCTGCCTTACGACTTTTACATAGAAATTCTACTTAAATTTCCAGCCTGCCCTACAAAGTTGAACTCAAGACTACAATATTAACCCTTGTATGAGTTTCCAGTCTGCTGGCCTGACCTGTTGATTTTGAACTCAAGCCTGCAATATCAATACTTACCCAAATTTCCTGCTGGCTAGCCAGTTCTACAGATATATATATTTTTTCAGTCACAATTGGATGAACCATTTCCTTCAAGTAAGTTTCTGTATATTTAGAAATAGAGTAGGGTGGGTTGGGAGGTAGAAGTGGAGATACTATTGATTCTGTTTCTCTGGGGAAATATTTTCTCATTGCATAATATTTAACAAACTTCTCATTAAATTACTTTATAATTAAAATTTTAAATCTAGTGGAACCTGGCATCAGTATGTTTTCATACTCCGAAATTGCCATCTTTCTTAAGTTTAAACAAAGAGAAAAGGCCAGGCTTGGTAGCTCAGCCTGTAATCTTAGCACTTTGAGAGGCTGAGGCAAGTGGATTGTTTGAGCCCATGAGTTTGAGACCAACCCTGGCAACTTGGGGAAACCTCATATCTACAATAAATCAAAAAATTAGCCAGGCGTGGTAGTGCTCGCCTGTAGTTCCGGCTACTTGGAAGGCTGAGGTGGAAGGATCCGGGAGTCCAGCAGGTGACACTAGGGTGGCCTTGAGTGTGCCACTGCACTCTAGCCTGAGTGAGAGAGTGAGAGTCCAACTCAAAAACAAACAAAAAACATAGAAAAAAATGACTTTATGTAAGAAATAACTATTTAGCTCAACATTTATTTTCAAAAGCATAACACAATTAATGTGCTTCTTGTTCTATTGCTGTATAGCTGTGTTTTCATGAAATTATCTGTGTATACATATTACAATTATTTAAGCTTATACTAAGGAGTGGAAAATAAGAGAGCAATATAAAAGAAGAGTTTATCTACCCTAGCATTTTATATATGTGGTACATAGTAATTACATAAGGAATATGTCTATTTTTGTGGTATGAGTGATTACCTATAAAGTCTGTATTTAAAATTCGTAAGTAGGAATTAGCTTTAACAATTCCTACTCTATATCATTCATGGTGCTTTAAAATATATTTAAAATGTCAGCTAAAATCTATTTTAACTTCAACATCTAATGCAGCAAAAATGTCATAATTGAAAAAACTATTTGATAAAATATCCCTTATTAAAAATGTATAACTTTTTTTTTTTACTTATTGCTTACTCTTCCATTAAGAGTAGAGAAGCTTTATAAGTTTTTGTTTTAGATAATATAGAAATGCAATTTTTAATCCTTGCATTTATTTTTATTTTGACATATATATATCTGTGATAATCTCACATTCTAGAATAATAATCCCATATGCAAAATGACTGTAGATTTCCAGAGACTGTGGCTCGGGAAATCTGATATGGTAAATTAACTGTTAATAACTAGTTATTTCTGATTTGTCACTGTTGATGTATGCTTGTGGATAGAGGTTCTCTGGTAGAAAAACATTGAATTAAAGATTGCTCTATTGGTGTTCGATTTTCATCTCCTCTTCAATGTTTAAGTTTCATAGAAAAATATATATGATTATATATATAATTTTTCTACATATCTATGTTTATTATATATTTATTTTTTTCTCATTATAGAGATAAATTATATATAAATCTACATAATTATATGTGAGTTTGCAAAATTATATATATAAATATACATATTTCTTTTTTTTTTTTTTAAGTTGTAGTCTCACTCTGTTGCCCAGGTTGGAATGCAGTGGCATGCTCATGACCTGCTGGACTTAGGCAAATAGCTGGAACTACAGACGCATGCCACCATGTCAGAAATTTTTGTGTTCTATTGTAGAAACGAGGTCTCACCAAGTTGTCCAGGCTGGTTTCGAACCAACAGGCTCACTCAATCCTCTCGCCTTGGCCTCCTAACGTGCTGGGATTACAGGCTGAGCCACTGTGCACAGTCAGTATACGTACTTCTACAACTTCTACTTTAGTTGTTTTACATTGACGTCTAGTTAAGTATTCTAAGAACTTAAAGAGAGACACATTTACGTAAGTAAAGTTCACATTCCTGTTATCCAGACATGTCACAAAACTGCCACCTCAAATTTTTACTTGTCTTTTTTCAGCTTTAGATTCCAGGTAGTTAACTTGTCCAGAGCTCTCAAAAATGCTCAGGTAAATCTTACTTTTTAAGAATTGTGTCACACAACATTGAGCCATGTACTGATCCACTGGAATAGAACACATGTGATACAGAAAGGACAGTCTGTGTCTTTAAATTTGCAATTTAAATGCATGAGATGACAGTTTTGTGTTGAAGATATAGATTACACAGGTGATGTTATTAGTATTACTATTGAAGTTTCAAAAACTATGATATAACCAAGACAACTGTGTGAGCTACAAAACTGCTGGTCCTGTAGAAATCAAAGAGAAACACTCAACTGTGATATGATTTTACTCTGATTTAAATAATCTTTTAACCACGACACTTCCTGTATCTGCATGTAGCATAAATTTCTCATCCAGAATGTTTTTGTAAAAAATATAAATGTGTTGTAAAATTAAATGATTTGCTTTGTCAAAAACAATAATTAGTTTTCATTCATGTGATTATTACACAAATAAATGCAAATAAACACACCAAATTAAAAATGGACTTTGTATTTATATTGTAGGATAATAAAATAAAACAAAATTGCATTTGGAATTTAAGATGTTTTTGTACTTGTAGCTATGAAAGGAAATTCCAAAAAGGAATTTATTAAAAAGTATGTATTTATTCTTGCATGTTTAAACTCCAGTAACCTTCAAAGTACTCTCTGTTTGATGCAATTCACCTATTGAGATGCTTTTTCCATGGCTCAAAACAGTTTTTGAACTCATCAATTTTGATGCCATTTAGTGCTTCTGTCTTTTTTTTTTTGTTTGTTTCACCTCTTGCACATCAGTAACACATTTCCCTTTGAGGACTTTTTTCACCCAGGGAAACAACAACAATAACAACAAAAAAGTAACTTGGGGAGAGAGCAGGTGAATAGCAAGGGTGGGATATGGGAGGGTATGCCATTTCTGGTCAAAAACTGCTGATCACTCATTGTGGTGTGGGCAAGTGAGCTTGTAAAACACTCAGTGTGAAATGGCAAATGCAATGAAAGAATATCCCAAAAGAAATTCACTGAAGA
Organism: Carlito syrichta; assembly: GCF_000164805.1. NCBI lineage: Eukaryota > Metazoa > Chordata > Mammalia > Primates > Tarsiidae > Carlito > Carlito syrichta. The sequence continues at coordinate 558,265 of NW_007253298.1, forward strand.
CAAATGCAGCCTCTCACAACCTGTGCTGGCACACTGATACAGATGTGTTCCTAGAACACTCACCTAGCAGGGCAAACCTGTATTACCAGGGGCTCACCCTCCAAAGATAATTCTGTTTTTTGAGGGGTACTCCTTCATATTACCGAACAAAATGATGATAATTCTATTTTTAGCCTGTGACAGAAATATTTTTAAATTTAAAATGGTTTCATTGGCAGGATACCCCAAAGGTGGAGACGGCGTCAGTGATTGGGGGGAAGAAGAGAGAAAGAAAGAGACTGTACCGGGCTTGGTGGCTCAGCCTGTAATCCCGCACCTTTGGGAGGCTGAGGTGAGTGGATTGCCTGAGCCCGCAGGTTTGAGAACCGCCTGGGC
>NW_007253298.1:559040-563001 GCF_000164805.1 Carlito syrichta
GCCCAGTCCAAAGTTCACAGTGGGCTACCTGCAAGTAACCCAGCCTCATTCTTTCAACAAGATGGCTGTCTTCTAAAACTATATTCTACAATTTACACCTTCAGTAAACCCTAAAATCATGACCCAGAAGCCTGTGACCAATACTAAGGCTGTTAGATGTGGCACGAGTTTGAATTATAAGTTGTGTGAAAGCCAAAACTGCAGTTTGCGGAAGAATGGGAGCAATGAGCTTCCAAAGTTAGCTTGTTTTTATCCCGGTCTCAGAGTTTTTATGTTTTGAGCTCACAGGAGCTTAATCTGGTTAGTGCTGAGTAGAAAGGGGGAGGAAATGGGGTCAATAACTTCTGAACGCATCCTAGTGGTCTTGGGGTCAATGGCCCTTCCTGATCCCTAACACTCAGTGGGCCTCCGTGGCCGGCTCCCAACATCTCCCCCTTTTTTATTTTTTAGCACGAAACCATGAAACTCCATATTGCTCTTCTTTAGCACTCTGAAGATGATTGGGAATAAACACAGCAACAAAAGAATCACTGCTCCGCAAATTCCCACATTGAGAGTATAGATATTAATGATTTTTGATTAGCAAATGATGCCTAAATTTCTTGATGTAATTTAGTAAGGTCTGTATTCAGATCTGAATGGTTCCAAATTCCAAGTTACTTTGTCCCAAGTATGAACAGATTTAAACTCAGAGTGACATTGGAGAGCCAATTTCTTTTTTAAGGTCACAAGTTCTTGCCCTACAGCTAAAACTCCTTCCTCCAAAGCAGTAGGCTTACTTTCCAACTTCTGGTCTATGATTTCCTGAATAGCTATTGCAATAGAAATGTTTTTAGACAGCCGATCAGCAAACGTAGTTGTATGAACTTTCCTAGATAATACTACAGCTCAAAAGTAGCTATTAAAGCTGTAACCCCTAAAATTAAAAGTAGCCAAAAATCTTTTCTTTCTAAAAGAGCATTAGCCTCATACAATATCTGTAAACCATATGCATCATACCAACGAGATGACAATTATACAAGAATCATCAAATAAGATGGCTGCTCAAGAATAACAAAACCTTCGTAAAAGGCATTAAACAATTAGTTAAAAATACACCCAGTACAAGACACCTTATAAACATTGCTATTATACTCAATTTTAACCACTTAGTACTTATTTCATACTAAAAACACATAAGAGAACTGCAAACATCCCTAATGTGGTACTGCTGAGTTTGTCCAATAGGCCTAGACAGGCTGACTGGTTGAAGGGCTGTGAGGGCTCTCCACAAATGAGGTTAAATGGCTTGTCTGGTACCCATTCATTGGAGCGCCTTCTAGTTGCAACAAGTGTAGAGCCATTAAAACCCCAGTCACTAATATATAGTCTTTCACCAGGTACAGTATAGTCCACCTTAGAGTTATAAGCACAGTCTCTCCATTTCAGGAAGCCAGTATCTCGTTGAATGAGTGACCAGTCCTTTTCCATATCGTTGAAGGGGCAAGCAGGTATGCTGAGAGGTGGTGTTCATTAAACACAATTGAACAGTTAGGGTCACAGCTGTGATTGAGCAAAGACATACTAGGATACAGGCCAACACCCACTTCCTGCACCTCTGCAGTACAGATGGTGAAAGAGTTGCAGATCACCTTGTCCTGGGTTTGGCATCAGATACAGTCACACTTAAAGCAGTATTTGTCCCTCAGCTGCTTCCGGCGCTCCTCACTGGTCGTCAGTATATCTAGGTAGCAGATGGTGAGATCTTCTCCCACCTCGATGTCTCGAACTGCATGCAGTAAGTTTGTCTTATGTTTTTGGTCCTGCATTCTTTTCTCCTCCCAGTTGTTAAAGACTTTAAAGGCTGTGCTCAATAGTTATAGTTGAGGGGTTTGTGGGACCTTTTCTAATTTTTGGAGTTTGTACCAGTGCTGACTGAGAGATAAAATACATCCAAAAGAACTTGTCCTTCCAGTCTAATCTGCTTATTAACACCTATTTTGTAGTTAGCTAACAGGATTCACTTATATGATTCCTTTACTTCCGTCTGGGAAAGTTGAACTTGAGATAAATTTATCATAAGAAGACAACAAAGAAGAATTTTTAACATCCTTTTGTCCAAGCCACCCCCTTGAGAAGGGGTGTGAGAAATCTGGAGGTTGGGGTTAGGTGCCGTGGTCTTTGGCACCCACCCCTTCTCCAAAGGTAAAAGAGAAAGACTGGAGGCTGGGGTCAGGTGCCGTGGCCCTCGGCACCTGCCCCTTCTCCAAAGGTAAAAGAGAAAGACTGAAAGTCAGAGCTAGGCACCACAGCCGTAGATGCCTGCCCTTCCTTCCCAGATAAAGGCGAAAGGACTCACAGAACAGATTACAAAAAACAAGAGTAGTAGGGAAGGCAGGAATTGGAGTTATAGGAGGAATAGGAGAGGACAAAGGAAGTGAAAACCCTTATTTTGTTTGCATTTTTCTCCAGCCTATTCCTTTGATTCAACAGGATTCATGCCCCCCGTCTCAGTCTTTGGGTTAGCAGGGGCATTTCGAATGAATCGATCAGGAATCCAAACAGGAGTTGATGCATCCTGTGGAAATATGCAAGCATATTCTCTCCCACTGGTTAGTAATATATCAGGCCCTCTCCATTGGCCTGTGAGAAGATCCTTCCATTTTACCATAGGTTTAACATTTCCTTCTGGTGAAACTCCAAATAATTTTACGTGTAGAGCCTTGAAATGTCTCAATTATAAAACATATTACAATTAAAACATTTTTTAAATGTACAAATACAAACTGGTACTTTATACAAGAATTCTCTATAAAATTTACCAATCAATGTAAAAAATAATTTGCTTCGACTGAATGAATATAAGTCATGTCCAGTTTATGTCATTTTGTAGAATTATTTTTGCTTTGTTGGAGACTTTTCTCTTCACCAGTCCTGACTTCTTCTTGATTCTCTGGACTGTTCAGAGTATCTGCTAGATTTTTCCCATCGCCTCTTGGCACCATTCTGATACCTATATCATCGCTTCTAGAGCCTGAATGTTTCCTATTCGTTTCCCTTGACTTGGATCTATCTTTTCTTCTAAAATTTTCATTGTCCTTATTTCGGTGTCTGTGCTTCTCATTTTCAGAAAAAGAATTCCTTCTCTCTGCTCTCTTCTTTTTGGGATCACCATGCTTATTTTCCAAATCTATGTGCACTTCTTGGTCTCTGTCATTCACAACTCTACAGTAATTATTTCATTTGGAAGGAACACCTCTATCTGATGTGTATTTTGTGATAGGATCTCTCCAATTTGAATCACTTAAATTCTGATCTCTGTATTTTTCTAACCTCTTTCTTTCTCAGTCCTTGTCTCCTCGTGCCTCTGTTCTGGTCTTCTTTCTTTTTGTCTCCTATCATGTGTTTGATTCCTGATCAACTTATCTACTTCTTTACTTCTGGTCTTCCCTTGTCCCTTTTTCTTAAGTCTTTAGCTGAGGCAGAGATATGACTACTGGTAGAAGAAGACTCGTTGTCACTGGAAGATTCTGAACTGCTATCACTGCTGTAAGAATCAGAGTCAGAGAAGTCAGACTCTGAAGAGGAGGATGCCAAAGAGGAAGAGGATGGGGAGGATTTATTTTGCTCAACATCTGGTTTCTGTGCCACGATGACCTTTGGTGTATTTTTGAGATGCTCACATAATTCATCTGTTAACCCTCCAAGACCTATAGAGGTAAAGAAGGTGATGGCAAACCGAGTGTTTCTTGGATTATCTTGGGGTAATAATCCTTCAAAGAATGACTGGAGGGTTTCATCCTTTAATCTTACATTAAGTTTAGGAAGACCCATGTATTCACACAGTTCCTGAAAAAGTATTTTAACAAAAATTCTACTGGATGATGTGGTGGTTTCTTCACTCAGTTTTATACATTCCAGAACACTCCATGTAAGTGAATCAGTGTATAAAAGGTGAGCAAACATCTTAGCAACATTTCTC
>NW_007253298.1:563021-600279 GCF_000164805.1 Carlito syrichta
TAAGCGATGGATGGTATCATACTGTCTTTGAATATACTTTCAAAGGATTCCATATATTCTTTTTTTAGAGAGCAAAATCACCAGCTAACAAGCCAAAAAATTTCTCATATGTCCTTTGTTGGGCACAGCAATCAAGTATCATGTTGCAGAGTTCTTTTGTTTGGCTTTCAGGAAACTCCATTTTCAGCAATTTATGAGCACATTCTTCAAAATCTAAACTTGATTGAATAGCAAGATAAATTGTTTGATGAAATGAGACTAGATTGATTTCTGTTTTGTCATGAATAGTCACTTTTTGTCCTTCTTCATCTTCTTCTCCCTCTTCCTCTTCTTTCTCCTCTTCCTCTTCACTACTTCCAGCATCTTGGTCTGTGTTTGAGTCACTGTCTCCTTCATCAAGAATTTCCTTCTTAATAGCTTTGTACTTCTCTTCATTCTCCATAAAGTTAGCATCCATCTTGAAAACATTAAGAACATCTTCTGGATTGTAGTCATCCTCCAAAGGGAGCATATGAGTGAACTGATCATCTTCTTCCACTAAGTCAAGTCCTTCTAGAATAATGGGGTGGTCCTTGAATCCATCCTTCTGTACAGCAAACATCACTTCAATCATATACTGAACTCTTTTGTCAATTTCAGACTCATGCAGAATGTTTCGAAGGCGTTCAAATATAGTGTTAATTCCTCTTGATGACACATGTTAATTTGAGACCACATTCCTTGAGAAAACCAATTGCAACTTCAACACTATCATCTGTTGGTCTTTCCAGGAGCAAAGTGAGCATCTCTAAGCATAAAACTTCATGTGCCACATTTTGGTTAATAAGATGTGCCACAAATTTTGAAGCAGTCAGACAAAGTTGCTTATCATTTCTTTGATAGCCTTGTCGAAAATTAAGAATTAGCCTCTTGAGTATTAATTCTCCAATTTGTGGAAATTTTGAGTTGATAATTGCCACTAATGCTGCATAAACATGGGTGAAGATTGGAGAAGCACTCTGTGCTTGCAAAACAGATCTGGAAAGCAGTCCTCTTCCTCTAACTATATTTTCTTGAAGAAGCTCTTGAATAATGATACTTATATTGGAAATGTTGACTTTGTTGATAAGGCCATTGGTTGACTTCTTTAGGGCTTCCCAGCTCATCCTCTGGTATGTTAAACTGTTTTTATCTGTAATCTGTTCTTGCATCATCCTGAGCTTTGCAGGGGGATTATATGCTCCAACAGTACGAGTAAGAAGAGGATCCAGCTCATCTTTCTTCTTCTTTGCAGTAGGTTCATCCTGAGCAGAGGAATTCTGGGGTACTGATGGGTCTGGGCTTCTTCTCCCAGGAGATGGGGATTTCCGGGATCTTTTCCAATCCATATCTCTTTCTCTTTCTCTGCGTTTTTCCCGGTCCCTACTTCGTGACTCCATGTTGCTATCATAAGAATGTCCTCTTCTGGAATGCTCGTAATCTGACCTATTGTAATCTAAGTTGGGTCCCACTTGCCGGAGACCAGCTCCAGCCAGGTTCAGGGTACCCCAAAGGTGGAGACGGTGTCGGTGATTGGGGGGAAGAAGAGAGAAAGAAAGAGACTGGACTCCAGTCTAGTGCAGAAGCGAATGAGTGTTATTGGGAATTACAACAGGTCTTTTATACAAAATGTCAGATGTGGGAGGGGTGTCCCCCACCCACCAAAAAGCTTAATCCATGACAACTTAATCAATGATTGCCTTTAAATCCTTTTCATATGATAATTTTAAAATCCCATAACAAAGGATAACCTAATCTGTGACTGACATATTCTATAAACCTTTTTCATCCTAAGCTGATTGATTTATGCCAAGTTAAACAATTCTATAGAAGCTTAAGTATTTAATTTACAAACAAAAGTGGCCCATCCCAGAATGTTTGGAATGTGGCCCAGTCCAAAGTTCACAGAGGGCTACCTGCAAGTAACCCAGCCGCATTCTTTCAACAAAATGGCTGTCTTCTAAAACTATATTCTACAATTTACACCTCAATAAATCCTAAGATCATGACCCAGAAGCCTGTGACCAATACTAAGGCTCTTAGATGTGACATGAGTTTGAATTATAAGTTGTGTGAAAGCCAGAACTGCAGTTTGCGGAAGAATGGGAGCAATGAGCTTCCAAAGTTAGCTTGTGTTCATCCCGGTCTCAGAGCTTTTATGTTTTGAGCTCACAGGAGCTTAATCTGGTTAGTGCTGAGTAGGAAGGGGGAGGAAATGGGGTCAATAGCTCCTGAAGGCATCCTAGTGGTCTCGGGATCAACAGCCCTTCCTGATCCCTAACACTCAGTGGACATCCGTGGCCGGCTCCCAACACATTGGTTTAAAACAATTATGGTTCTATTTAGTTAAATATTATGTTTTTTTTATTTAAAGAAGAGGACATTAGATTGCTTTGTCCTACATAAGATCTAAGATAAATTTGGCCTATCTTTTTTCACAAATAATTTTTTTCTTCTTTTCAATCTAGGGCATAGCTTTAAGATATAAATTGGTGTCTCTGCATACCAATATATGACAACAACACTGGCTACTGTTAGGCTAGACTAAGGAGTTGAAAACAAAAATTGTTATTTTCCCTTATAAATGTAAGTTATACATTCCAGTGAGACCTTATGAGAAATGAGATGAAGAATAAAATAAAATCAACATTTGTAAGGAATCTAATATCCCCCAACTTCCCACTAGATTATTTACATGATATTTTATTTTGCTAATGATGTTCTATAAAAATGAGAATCATTCTAAATTATGGAGCAGGTGAACTTAAGGCATGTTATGTTCATTGTTGGTATTTCACATCTCTTACCTTCATTTTAGTTACAAACAAGTACTTAGGAATATACATATTTTATCTTATTTTCTTCCTCCCATATAAAACATGCACAGAGTAACAGCCATTATCATAGGCTTAATATTTTTCTTTCAACATGTCTCATACATATATGTTTCATTGTATTTACAGAATATAATTCTACTTAACAAAATTGCTGCATGAAAATGCAAAGAAAATTTTTAGATACTTGCCTGAAATCCAAGGAGCTTTTCACTTGGTTTAATGTGCCTCTGAAATTCACATTCTATGGGCTGTATCACTTTGATTCCATCTTCATAAAAAACATAGAACATGTTCCCAATTCCCAGACCTTAGAAAAAAAATACACATTCAAAAATTCAAAATAAAATTATCATAAACCTTTACAACCAAAACTTAGTGCTCCTCATATCCATAGGAGATCAATTTGTGACATTGTGTCATGTTAATAAAGCAAACAGTATGAGACCCTTACTGTACACGAGTCAGTTCATAACATCATGAATGATCAGGATCATTCTTCCTGATCTGCACTTCAGGGGTGTCTTTGATATAATTCAATAAGTGTTTTATATTTTAAAGATAATTATTAAAAGGAATAATATACTATTTACTACATAATTTATTTTGGATTTTGTCCCCACTTAATATAGGTGTTGACAAGAAATAAAAGTACTTTTAGCAGTTGTCAGCTGTTATTTATTATTATAGTTGCATAAAAAGGGATACAAATTTATGCACAAAGAATAAGACTTTAAAAAGCACATAAGTATTAATGCAAAGAAAATTTAATTTGTATCAGCAGAGCCTCTATATAAAGAGTAACATAGATTGATGTATGTTATATATCAATAACTATCAACTTAACAGTATTGGCTCTTGAATATTGTTGTTGAATCTTATGAATATAACCAAGCCATAAAGTGATGTCTGATTTTCATGTGCATTAGTTATGTGGTTTGCTTGATGTTTATTATTAAGTTCTTAATGTTTTTGAATGAACATGACTGCCTTCCTTAAACTGCACCAAAATACTGCTCTACAATCATGAATTTGAATGTGTTTGAACCTGACACCTACTCTGAGTCCGGATTGTTTGCATTTTCTTGAAATATTTTCTTCTTTACCCCATGCATACTTTTATTATGTTATTTTACCATATTTTACACACAAAAGAATCAGTGGGATTCCACAGTGATTTGTTGCACTGGTAAGATTTCTGAGTTGTATTTTTCTCTAAAAAACCACTTAATCCAACCAAATCACTCTTTCAAATCTGAGAGTCTATTTTCTTGCTTTTGAAAATATGAATTACATGTCAACACTTTTACAAAGCATAAACTACTTTCCAGGTTATAAGTTATACAAGAAATATAGATATTTATGTGAGTTTTAGTTTTTTTATTGATTGTTTTCAATGAAATAATATAACTGGTGTTTATAAAATAGTAGTACCAACAAAATACTATATATCACTATATTAGGTAAAATAGTAATTATAAAATAAACGCTTATATATTGACATTCTGCTTTTGAAATGCAACTTAATTGATAATTTTAACACTCTTGGTGAACCCCTCCTCACTCACAAGAGATATTCTGCCTTTTTTTCTTGCAAGATATATTTTGTACCTCAAAAGTTTTACTTAGATTTTAGCAACAGACTATAATCTGAACCTATGACTCAGATGTGTTTCTCTTTAAATTTGCTGCTCTGATAGGGTAAATATATAAATTTATTAAGATTATACTCAGCACAGAGTACTATAAACTACCTGGTGATCAAGATGTTGGAAACTGAAGACATGCACATTTTCATTTAAAGTATTCATGAGCTTTATGTTTTAAAACAATACTGTTTATGTGTATATTTGTTCTAACTACCAAGTTTCTATAACTTACATTTTGAGAGGTTGTGGGGATGAGGGAATACGACAAAGACAGATGATAAACTCCACTCTTTGCAGTCAGACATCAGAGGCAAGTCATAGCTACGGCATTTAATCTTTTACCATGGGAATGTTAATTAGTCTGTGGCATAATTTCTCCGTAACAAATTTGGTGATAATAATTATACCATGCAGTTTTTGTCAGAATTAGATTAGGTAGAGAATATAAAATATTTAGCAGAGTGATTTTAGCACATAGATTTCAAGAAATGGTAGTTTAAAACTTTTATGGCAGACATCTCTCCTTTGAACACTACTGAAAAAAAGCAAATAGTGAAATATAACCAGAATTTGTTTACTGTCCTCATTTTTCCACAAAAATATTCTGAGATCTACTGCTAAACTTTAGTTTTTTCTGATATAAAATTGCAAGTACTGTTTACCCAGAATCATGAGTCTGAAGAAAGATAAACTTGATATTCTAGTAGAGCATTTCTCAAACTTGAACCCTGCAGGAAGTCTGCCATGTCAAAACTATTTTCATAATATTAAGATATAATTCACATTTTCTCTTGCATTCTCTAACAAATGCAGTATAGTTTTCAACAGGCTGCATAAAGTATGATGTCATGTGTGATATCGCAACAATTCAAAGCAGAAGCCTATATAGGAACCTAATGTCTTCTGTTAAGCCAGAACTTTAAAAGACTGGCAAAATGTAAAAACAATGTGAGACTCTTTTTCTGAAACTATAGTATTTTTTAAAAAGTGCTATTTATGACTGCATGTAATGGGCTTATTAGGCCAATTTTAACAAGTCAAATGCATATTTAAAAAATTTTCTGTTTTAATTTCTAATATCTAAACATTGGTAGTTAGAAATAACCCCTCTCTTCCCATCCTCCACGGCTCCTCCCCCCCACAAACCTCTTTCAGTTCTCAGTAACATTTAAGAATGTAAAGGAATCCTGAGTCTTAAAATGTTTGATTATCATGCAAGTTTCAATAACACTTCTCTCTTCATTAATGCCTTGTGCAGAAGTATATTACAAACATTATTGACTTCAGGGAAGCTTCCACCACTCTAGTCATAGTAAAGATTGGGAATTTATGCAGGCTGTTTTTTCCTTTTTTGTTCTCTAGTGAAGACAGACACATGTACTTTGTCTTTTCCAAGTTGATCGTTAATCTAATGGAGTATAATGACTCCACAAAGTCATCTATAACTTGTTCCTGTGGGCTTTCTTTTTGCTTTGTTTTCCTTTCTACACAGAAGGAAGACATAAGCAGAATTACTTGCAGTCTCATAAGATAGAAGAATTTCCCAGAAGATTTTCTAATCAATATTACACCTTTAAATACATGAAATGGACTGAGAAAGAAATGAATGAAAAAAAGAATTCGTGTCTCAATCCTTTGGGAATGAGAAGATGCTCCACAATAATAGCATACCATGAAATAGAACGATATTATTTACTATATAGCTTATATATTATATTATTGGTATTAACAATGAAATTTGGTTGATTTCTGATGATTCAGTGCACATTTAATTCAGTCACAAGAGATTTTGTGGTAATACTTTTCTTTCTTTAACTTAAATTGTAATTACTTTAGCATTTATATTATAGTAAATGTCAAGTTATATTTCTATGGCATAGTGATATGGTAACTAATCAAAGATACTTAACTAAGCTTTGGTGTTATACAAAATCTTTTATTCATTTATATTATTTTTTCACTTTCAAGTGATCCTAAAGTGTAACATATAAATTTGTGTATAAATTTATTATATATGTATATAAATTTATAATACATATGATACATATATCATATATATTTGAAATAAAGAAATTCTCCTATTTTATCTAAATAAAATAGGCATGAATAAATTGTCAGCATTTCATTTCTCAGCTTGAATAATTCTGCAGAGATAGATTTGGGGTTTGTGAATGTTCTCACTTACTCTATCTTGTTTTTGGAGCTAAGAATGTCTTTTCACATAGAGCAAATCTTACCACTGCACCTCAACAAAACCTTTATATTGTGTTCAACTAAAATAAGATTTGCTTATTCTTTCATTTTTACTAGAACAATTTTTGGGAATGTTTGTGTCAAGCTCTTTTCTAGGCACAGTTAACCTAGAAAGTAGACACTACCTGGCCACCATGTATATCATCTCAAACCAATCCAATGTCTTTAATGTCCAAAGATATCATGAAAAAGATAAATGCAAATCGGCATTAACTAATTTCACACAATAATCAGTAGAGCAAAAGTTAGAGCAAAATAGACTGCATTATAAACAATATTGGATGGCATCATACATGTACTTAAAAATACATGCACACACGTGTGTGTATGTATATGCACATAAGAGGGGGACCCAAAAAATTCAGAATTGTTTTTGGAGGGTGGGCCTCTTGAAGTACAGGCTTCTCCTTTTAGGTAAGTGTTCCAGAAACCCATCAGCATCAGTGTACCAGCTACCACTTTCGTGAGAGGCTGCATTCAGCTTCAGTGAATTTTTTTTTGGAGACTGTTTCAGCATATTTCCCCATTTCATAATGGGTGATTTACGAGCCCACAAGCCATCACCATGGACTAAGTTTTCAGTAGTTTTTGACCCCAAATGGCATGACCCCACTTCCTCACCCTACCTATTTACTCTGGGTGAAAAAAAGGTCCCAAAGGGAAAAGTTTTGTCAACGTGGAAGAAATGGAACCAAAAACAGCAGAAGTACTAAAAAGCATCAAAATTGACTAATTCAAAATTGTTTTGAGCAGTGGAAAAAGCACTTCAATAGCTGTATTAAATGGAGAGTAGTTTGGAGGTGACTGCAGTTAAAACATTTAAGAATAACTACACAAGTTTTAATAAATAAATTCCATTTTTTATAGAGTCCCCATTGTACATAGATATACCCGCAAATAAATATCTCTCATGAGATCACTTTTTTTAATTTCAAAAAAGCATTTTGTAAGGTGATTCAAAAAGCTTATGCTGACATAGTTTTTAGCAGAGAGATCAGTAAACTGGCTAGTGTAAATACCAATAGCTCGATTATGATATATTTGACATCATGCACTAGTCATTATAAACATAGTTTTCCCTTCCCTCAATGCTATTACTAAATCTCATGAATTTAGAAGCCTTATCCTCTGAAAATTTCTCTTTTTCATTTTAATTGTTTCTTTGCTTTTACTGTGATGCAGTAACCTAGCATTCATTTTATTTTTTCTGAACATAATTATATCATCGTTTTATAAAAGTAACTTAGTAGCTACGTATTCTTCTATATTCCCAAGTTTCCCTTGCAGTGTATATTAGCTGTGGCTAGTAAAATTTTATAAATTTTACCTGAAGGAATTAAGCTGACCCACTGCCTATAGCCCTTCTTCCCCACTTTGGTGACACTGGAAACCTCATATTACATATAAGGAAGCTAATCACATTATGATGTTAGATACAAACATTATTGCATGATTTCACTGCATGTCTAGTTGTATCATTTTTGGCTGGTGTTAAGTAGCCCAACTAAAACAGCAATTTATTTTAAAAGTTTCTATAGAATATTTTGTGTTAATATATACACACATATTGCAAAGAATAAAGAAGACAATCTCCATAAATACAGAAAATATTTTTTGGCTTTCAAAATATTCAAATGACACATGAAGTCAGTGTCTCCCAAAGTATATTTTATTTAGTACTGATCTTATAGATATTCATGAAAATAAGTTCATGTTCAAATAAATTTTTAAAATGCCACGGTATGTACTGACTCACTTCATACATCTCCTTAGAGACTGAAACTAGTATATGTAAATTTCAGATAAATGATTTCATAAATAAAATTATTTAAATTTCTATAATTCAGTGCCTATTTGATCCAAAACACTTATTAAGTTAGAACTAATAGCATATACCTAAACTAACTAAATAAACATTAGGAATACTTTAAGTTATACTTGATTATAAAAATTATAACTATATTGAAAAAGAAAAGTAATCGTACTGTATATTTTAATATGTATTTTTAAAATCATACAGTAAAATCATTTGCCAGTAAGAATGATTGTGGCTGGAACTTAATAAATTGAAATTTCTTTAGGGAAGAAGTTATATCTTATTCATCTATGAATTTTCAATGTTTTCAAAGTATTTTACATTTCATATGCTCTTTAAAATATTTATCTACCTAGGAGTGAGATATTTTTCCCTTAACATTGTCTTTCTAATCTCCTGTAAGTCACAATGATGAGTAGAAAAGAATTGAAAGTAGAACTCAGAGAAGCAGAAAACTGCTTTCCAAGTTTAAATATTGATGTGATTGGCAAGGAAATACATACCACATTCAGTGAAATTCAATTCATTTAGATTACAAACTCCTGGCTAAGCAATAATCTGATGCTCATGTTTTAAAAAAAATTATAATTGTTAGTATAAAAGAATATAGTTTTAACATTTACAGATAAGTAAAATGACATTATAAGAGATACTCTCATTTTTAACACTCTTTACATTATTGACCTTAAAGTGCCAGAAATTATTCTAAGTTTTAAACAATGAAATAAAAATTTGCAAACAGGCACGGTGGCTCAGCCTTCAATCCCAGCGCTTTGGGAGACCCAGATCAGAGAATTAACTGAGCCTACGGGTTTGAGACCAGTCTGGGCACCTTGATGAGACCTTGTCTCTACAATTAATCACAAAAACTAGCCGGGCATGGTGACGTGTGTCTGTAGTTCCAGCTAATTGCAAGGCTGAGGCGGAAGGATCGCTCAAGCCCAGCAGACTGAGGTTGCGGAGGCTGTGAGTGTACCACTGCACTCCAGCCTGGGCGACAGAGTGAGACTCCAACTCAAAAAAAAAAACCATTTTTCTTCAGAAATTTTAGTTTGCTAATGTTTAAATTATTGTTTATTGAGTATTAAACACAGTGTTGGGATTCAGTGGTTCCTCAATCTGGTCTATTATCTCTGGTCACCATTATTATTTTTAATATATGCAATTGTTTTTTATTTTACTGCCTTGCTAGTAATTGATATGATAAAAATAATTTATAGATTTCTAAAAATCTAAATCAAAAATGTTATTCTTGAATCTCTATTTTAATATTATTTATTCTAAAGAAACAACAAATTACTCTGATTATAAATGTATACAGAATAAAACATTTTAAAAATTACACAAAGTCACTTCTTGTATGTCTTAAAATTCTCTGCAAAATACATTAAATATCTGTATTTTAAAGCCATATTATATGTTTTAAAATCATGAAGAATAAGAATATCATTGATTAATGGATATTAATTATGGAGGGTATACATTTCCAAAAGCAGAAGAAATATGTTAAAGTATAAAAAAATTATTTTATATAATAAATCTCAGCATTAATTCACCAGTTAATAGATTTATAGATTTATTAATTAATTTGAAGGAATTCTCTTCTTTTGAGAGTGGCCTGAAAAGCATTATATTATTATTATTATGCTTTAAATATCATTATAAACTAGTAATATTCATGGAGATCATCAAACAAAGTTAAAATATAAGAAATTTTTTTTACATATCACTGATTTGCAAAGAGAGTGCCAACTTATTTCAAGTGTTGTATTAGAAGCATCTGGCCGAGGAAGGCAAATTAACTCACCTAATTTTTACCAGCATTTGACCATTACAACCAGTCTGTGGTACGTGATCTTTGACTCCTTAGATGTCATTTATTCCATTACAACGACAAAAATGAAACCAATTTTTAAAATGCTCAGATTCATTTGATTTCAAGAGGAAAGACCATATAAAGAAATGATATCAAACAGATACTTCCATACTAGTTTCAATAATGATTGAATTAAGTACATTCAGATATAAAAGGCTAAGTGGAATAAAAGGAGAAGGTATAGAAGTCAGGCAGTTTTCAGCCCAGAACCTCTTTAATAAAGCCAGATTGTAAAGAAGCTTAGACATAAGATTTTAGGAGTAATAAAAATCAAAGGATAAAAAATTAGGTGAAATGTCTCATCCTCGAGCACAGAATCAAGATGGCTAAATTCTTGAATTACTTGAAGCTTGAGAGACTGGCTCTTCAGAGAGCAGCGACTTGGACCTACAGGAGGCTATAATTGGAGAGGAAGAAGTTTGGGATGAATTGTGAAGACAGTTTTGGCCATCGTTTACCAGGAGTGTAATGATGGCTCACACACATTTTTCTCTTAAGAATATAATTAAAGTACAATTTGGGTGCATGATTAAAAAACATTATGCCCAGCCATAATGATTAAATGAGAAAAACCAAAGAATTGCAGTAATAAATGACAGTGGATACCATTTATTGCTGCCAGTTGCATCTTAAATAACAACAACAACACCCTACTGAGAATTAACAACCACTGCATTTCTGTTTGAGATAAGAAAATTGTGCTGTGCCACCAGTCCTATGTTTTTTAATAGTGAAGACTACATTTGAATCCAGGTCCTTCAAGTTTGTAACCCATTTTTCAAAAACGCAATTTATTATCTTCCCTTGATAAGGCAAATTTTTCTTTTCTTTTTTTTTTTGAGTTGGAGTCTCACTCTGTTGCCCAGACTGGAGTGCAGTGGCACGCTCTGGACCACAGTAGCCTCGCCCTCCTGGGCTCTGGCGATCCTTCCACCTCAGTCTTCCAAGTAGCTGGAATCACAGACGCGCGCTACCACGCCCGGCTAATTTTTTGATTTATTGTAGAGATGAGGTCTCGTCAAGTTGCCCAGGCGGGTCTCGAACCTGCGGGCTCAGGCAATCCACTTGCCTCGGCCTCCCAAAGCTCTGGGATTACAGGCTGACCCATGGAGTCCGGCCAAGGCAGTTGTTTTTATAAATACTTTTATTCCAACTTAAGCAGGATTTCTTATGAAAACTATACTCAACTGAGATTGTTTATATTTCTTTGATTTAATTTTATACTCCTAAATGCATTTTAGTTCATTGCAATGCAACTTGGTGGCTAAATATCAATAATAAATAAAACTGATGAGAAGTTATAAATATTTGTAATGGTAGCAGGTTTACAAAAGAATATTGAAATATAATAAAGTGCAAACATTGAAAGCCAGATGAAAAGGTAATTATCGAAACTAATGTTAGTCAACAAATCTAATAAAAATCAAACAAAATTGTCACAACGATATAAAAAGGTTGAATTTGTACCTTCTTCTCTCCATAATATGTTTGCTACTGCAGCATGTTAAAAAGAAAAAAAGAAAAAGAAGTAAGGAGAGTTTTAGTTACATTACATAACTACTAAAGATGACAAAAACTCTAGGACAGAATATGTATGCTTAATTCAACAGGTTACTCTAAATTAACAAAACAATTAAATGTTAAGACCAACTATTAATGTTCTATGCATTTCTTGAAATAAAATTATTTAAAATAAAAACTGTGTTAAACAAATAACATCCTATGCATCACTGAAAAGACTATATGTTAGATTACTGAAAAACATTTTTAGAACATGCATTTGTAGTTAAACTATTTAGTTAGCTGACAATTTAGTTAAAAGTTAAATAACAAAAGTTATACCATCAAAATTCTCCATAATCACAATATGTAATATGTCTTCATAATATAAAATATTCCTGAACAAGAACAGTTCTTGTAAATACAAGATCTTGAACACAGAAATGGCCTGCTTTTAAGTAGTATATGTTTTCAGTGTTTAAACCAGACATAAAGAAATTATATGTTAAATATGTATTGCTTATTTTAGTGGATACTGAATTTTTCTTGAACAATAGGTTTATTAAATATAGCAACTAAATCAATAGACAGTTAAAATATTAAGATAGAATAAAGAAAAAAAAACTCATTGAAAATATTCTCAGGGAACTCCCCATCACTTAGATAATTCAAATTTACATAAACTCTACATATTTTCAAAGTAAAATATGTAGAAAGAAAATGTAACTAATGGACACAGTGAATTGCTCCCTGAATATTTTGAGCATATTAAAGCATAATCACTTTTATTTTCAGTAAACCTACATGTGTATGTAGCAAGGGCAAAAATAGAGTCTGACATTATTTACTTAAGGCTTAAGTCCCAAGTCCTGCAGTTTCCAGCACCTGCTATATTCCTTTTAAAAATAATTAAAATAATTTTTGTGGTTTTTCAGTGTATTTAATTTCTTAATAATTATTCAAATATAAATAAATTATATGTACATCCTCTTAGCATATTTTGTGCTGTTCTTGTGCCTGCAGTGTGCTTGGAACAAATATTTAAAGAATACAAATTTTCTGTTATAAGATGAACAAGTTCTAGAGATCTAACACATAATACGGGTGGCACTGGATGTGTTAATTTGTAATAATCATTACATATAGTATGCATATATCAAATGATCACCTTGTACACCTTGAATATATGCATTATATACTTGCCACTTAGATGTTTTAAGATAATGGAAGGACAAATCTTATTCTCTATTACAGTCTATAGACACAGGGGAAAAGAAAACCATGGAAATAAATAGGTATAACCATGTATGATAAACAATATAGAAGAAGCAAATTCCAAATTCAGCAAATATGGGCAAGACAGAAACTTTGAGGGGAAGATACTGGGTTGTGGAGGGACGGCTTCAATAAGGTGGTGATACTCAAGAAAGATAATATGACCCGTGCTTACAAGAGAGTTGTAAAGTGTGGGGGGTGAGAAAGGTTATTCTACACACAAGGAAAAAAAAATGTTCAAAGCATACTAGCCATTATATCAGAATATATTCAGAGACTTTCAAGTAATTTGAAGGGGAAAACTGATAGACAAGAGGGCTAAATAGTTTTTTCATGATAAAATCATGTCTTTGTTCACAATGCAAAAGAAATTTAATTTTATTTTGTAGGCTCAGGACAGGTTGATCCATGATTAGACTTATCATTCATTCTCTGGCTTATAGAGAAGGCAACTAAGTATATGTTTCCTAATATCTCCATCTACTTAATGAGTACCAACAGAGTACATAGCATGCGTTAAGATATTGTATTCAGCACTACAACACATAAATGAAAAGACCCCAATCTGTGCTAACAGAGCCTCTATACTAGCTGCGGAGACTAAAAGTATTCAAAATGATAGCAGAAAACCATTCACAATCACAAATATAATGTGTTATGAAAGAGAGGAACACATTAATGTGATTTTTTTTTTTTTTTTAGTAAATTAGTCATAGTCATTGAAACTGAGGGAAACTTCCCTAATTATGATTAACATGAAGTCTGAAGATGAAATAGAGTGAACTAAATGAAGATTGTAAGGGTTAGATTTCCAGATACAGTGAAATGCAAGCACAAAATTCCAGTGGCATATCAAAACATTGCAATTCTCAAGGACTAAAGACATTAAGAAGACCGGGCGTGGTTGCTTAGCCTATAATCCCAGCCTTTTGGGAGGCCGAGGCGAGAGGATTGCCTAAGCCTGGGAGTGCAAAAACAGCCTGGGCAACTTGGCGACACCTCGTCTCTACAATAAATCACAAAAACTAGCCAGGCGTGGTGGTGTGTGTCTGCACTTCCAGTTCCTTGGAAGGCTGAGACAAAAGGATCACCTAAATCCAGGAGTTATTAGGTAAAGGATAATGCTTAGACTTAACTGATGCATTATTGAGCAAGACAGATGAGAGACAGAAAGAGAGAGAAAGGAGGAGACTAGAAGGAGGAAGAGAGTAACAGAGGAAGAAAGGGATGTCTGTAGTTAAAATATAAAATTTAATGTACATTTGCTTGCTACTAAATTTGATAATCTGAATTTTATTAAAAAATATCTAAGGAAATGCAAATTTCCAAACTGAACATGAGTGTGCAACTGCACTACAGTCTGGGCGACAGAGTGAGACTCCAACTCAAAAAATAAAAAAATTAAAAGACATTGGGACTACAGACAGAGAAATTTTTAGGATAGGCAAGCATTTATGACTGAATACCAAAAAATATAGTCTGCAATACTAATATCAGATAAGGTAAAATTGAAGGCATTACATATTAAACTTAAAATTGCAAAAGCCAAAAACACAGTATTAAAAATGAGACAAAAACTGTTAGGATTGAATATGAAATTAATAAATTCACAATCACATTCTGCTTCTTAACAAATCACTCTCAGTGTTTTGAAGATGAAAGAAAAAAGAAAATTTCAGCAATACAATTATTAAGATTGAACTACTATATTTATAGTAAATATTCTCCTAAACAAGTGAACAATATTTTCAAGTTTTATTGAAAGATTTTAAAGAGTGACTGCAAAGTAAACTATGAAATAAAAAGTCTTTCTTTATTCTGTAGGTATATTCTAACAAGCAGAAATTGTTTAGGCATTTTCAGAAGACAATGAAGTACAGATGCAAATATACAAGTGTCTAAACCCCAATTTATTCAACAATAAATTAAATATTTTAAAAATCAAATATAATCACTACTTATATTAAACAAAAAAAGAGAATCCAAAATTTAGACCCAATGGGTCTTAGCTAAATGATAATGCATAGACTTAACTGATGCATTACTGAGCAAGATCGATGAGAGACAGAGAGAGAAAGGAGGAGACTAGAAGGAAGAAGAGAGTAACAGAGGAAGAAAGGGATGTCTGTAGTTAAAATATAAAATTTAATGTACATTTGCTTGCTACTAAATTTGATAATCTGAATATTATTAAAAATGTCAAAGGAAATGCAAATTTCCAAACTGAACACAAGGAAGACTCAATAAAAACAACCATGGTTCAGATTGAAATATCTAAAAAAATAATTTCCATCCAAAATGTTCCTAGGGTCTGAGATTATTACTATGAGTATTTATTAATTGTCAAGATTGACATAATTCCAAATGTATTCAGTATTGTTAGAATATAGTTCAAGATGAAAATATTGTTATTCACTTTACAAAATCAGTAAAATTAATGCCACTATCTGGTAATAGTAAAAGAGCAAAAGGAATTACATTGCAGGTTTGCTAATGGCCAAAACTGTAAATAAAACACAAGTAAAATTTACCAGGATAATAAAAGATTTATCACAAACAGTAATCATTCTGAAATGGAAAAATAATTTGGCAAAAACTTAGCTAATAAACTGATTAATTTAGCACTTCACATTAATATATCACATGAGAACCATTATTATAATTTAAACAACAAAAATGCAACGTGAAATAGTGCATGACATAGTACTATGTGTGAAGTAAATCTCTTAGTTAACTGACAAGATAAGAATAAAGGCATATTTAAATTAATGAAAAATTAACAAGCACTAGAATAATAAATGATCGAAATTGTGTTACATACAAAGATACAAGATAAATATCCAAAATTTTATATTTGTCTTATGTAAGAAGTATAAGACGCAATATAAAATTTTATTTAAAGGAGCCTAAAAGAATACTATATTAATGACTTCCTAGAATGTGAAAAGTATGGAAAAGCAAGTGTAACATTCACTAAAAAATGTGCTAGAGGGGAAACTAATAATTCCTAAAAGAAGAGAATAAGTATTATAAGGACAAATTCATTCTAAAGTTTGTTAATTTAAAAATTGCATGCATTGTTATGGTCTGTTTAGAGCAGATTCTTTTTATTGCACAAAGTTAGAATGCACATGAAACTAAAAATAATACCTGATATTCAATTACCCTCGTGTAATAACATATTTCTTTTTAATATGTCTTTATTATTTTTCTTATTTTTATATAAATGCCTACATCAAGTTATTTCTGATACAATATTTAGGTACATAATATGTCAATATAAGCTTGGGGAGTGTGGGGCATGGAGTCATGCCATTTTTGGTCAAAAACTGATGAGCACACAATGTGGCGGGGCAGGTTGTTCTTGTAAATCATCCATCATGAAATGTGCAAAAATGTTGAAAGAATCTCCAATAAAAGATTGATTGAAACCTAATGCAGGCTCTCACAACAATGCTAACTGTTACACTGATGCCCATCAGTTCTTAGAACACTTACCTGGCAGGGGAAGCTTGTACTATAAAGGACCAGCTTCCAAAAAGATAATTCTGGTTATTTTGGGATCTTCTCTCATATGTCATTTTATATACATATAAGAAATGTATATATTTTTAATTAGTAATTATATCAAAAGCTTGCAAATATTTTTTTTTAAAGACTTTTAACTTCTCTTTAAATCCTTCACTCATTACTTTGAGTAGGATGTTGCTATTTATATATTGGAATGGCTTTGTTTGAACACATTAATTTATCCTTCATACAATATAAATGGCTATCTATAGTAAATGTGGCTTGATGGCCATAAAATCTATGTGTGTAGATGTTTTATATATATACATATATATTACTTGATAATATATATCATTTTGATAATATATATTTTTTTCTCAAAGTTTTTAGCATAGCTAAACATATGGGCTTTCATAATATGTATTGTGTCATCTTAAACTCAAATTTCAAACATCAATTGTTTTAAAATGTCTTCATCTTTACTCGTATGTTAAATTTGTAATGAATGCCCCTACTAGAGTTCTTCACCTATTTTTTTCCTTAGTCATCCTTTAAGATCCAGTTTATTTTTTCTTTGTTTGTTTGTTAGTTTGTTTGTTTTCTATAGCTAGATAGATAGCCAAGAGTTTGGATTAAATAACTTTTTCCTTCACACATAAGAGTCCTGTGAAACACCTAATTTACTCCTTAATATGTCTTAAAAAATCTGTTCCAATATCTTTTTTCATAATTGAATAATAAAAATCATAAAGTTGTAGACCCCACAATTCAATATTTATTCACTACATAACTGAAATGTAAAGTCTGTCTGAAGATAACATACATCTTATAATGAAAATGCAATTTAATGGAACAGATGCCTGACAGTAATAATGAAATCTTTTATTAATGTTTTTTAATTAATTACCTTATGTTATATGTTAGGATCTTACAATTATATTCAAAGTAATGGATCTCATATTAAATATGCTCTTTATGAGGAAATTCATTTGGAGAGCTGAATGATATTATATAAACAATGATAGTAAGATAGTTAAGTGTACATAACAGCATGCTATTGTACTGAACAGTTAATTTCCTTGGCTGCTCATGCGTACACCGCCTGGATTTTCTACTAATAAGTTTTTTTGCTTGTTCTTATTCTTGAGTAAAAGTTTAATATTTTCACCACTGCAAATTATTTTGACAAAGTGCCTGTATATAAGGATAACATTTAAACTAGTTGGCTTATTCATTGCTTCCCTTTTGGATTTTGGAAATTGACTTAACTGCAGCAGACAAATGAAAAACGCAACCTTAAAAGAAATTGTAGATAAAAAAATTAATATATCTGTAAAAATGTACAGTCAGTATTATCGTAGTTGAAATTTCTTTGAATGTACATATGGAGAATGAAATGAGACAGCTAAACCATGCTATTTCTAGCCTAGAAACTACATTATATATGTCAAGCACATTGCCTGTCATGCACCAAATTCAAAACCACTTTTAAATAAACCTATCACTCTCTTAACACTGATTAAAGACAATTTCCCCCTGTGACTATAGAGTGCCTAGTGTCTAACAGCTGATTAGGCTATAGCACCCAGCTTACATTAGTGCATATAAGACAGACACTAGCCAGGAAACTAGGTCTTAATTTTTATACAGTGATGCAATTGGATAACCATATTATTCTGGAAAATAATTGGAATCAAGAAATCACACTAGAAAACAGAAAGCAAAGAACAAAAATTGTAAGAATGCATAGCAAAAGGCACTATGAGGTGTAATCAGGGCTATGACAACTTTTAAAAATGCAGAGGAGTACTCAAGAAGATATGACAGGGAAAAGAAGAGTTGATATAACCCAGGAGAGGGGCAAGAAGAAGGGTCAGTTTCTAACTAGGTAGAAATGCTGGTTTCTGGGTTCTGAGTCTGGACACATTCCTGACTGCTTTATGCTGCCTGTTTAATATTCACATCAGTTTTAAAACAATCTGCTATTAAACCAATTACTATGAGTCTACTCACTGCAGCCAAATGTGTCTGACTGAAACCAATACAAGGTAAGAACTGTTGTTATGTCAAAAGATAAAAGTCATGACATAAGAAATAAAAATTGTACCCATCTTTCCCTCCAAGACCAAACCAAGTAAATATACAATATACAGTGGTAATATCATGATGTGTAATGATTTATCTCAATCTTGGTGGCTTAAAAAATCAATTAAACTTATAGTGTTTGTGGAAGTGCCTTGGCTGAGGTAGTTTGAGGTATCCCATGAGGCTACATTCATCAGAAGGGTTGACTTCAGCTGGAAGATCCACTTCCGTGGGGTCTTGTTTATGTGACTGCAGTTTAGTGCCTCACCTCTTTACTCATGGGCCTCTCTCCAAGGTTGCATAAGTGTCCTCACATCCCAGAAATGGGCTTCTCCAGAATGAAAGATCCCAAAATAGCAAGGCAGAGACCATAACACCCTTTATGAGCTGAAGTCAGAAGTCTAGCGAACATCCTTCTAGTCAGGTTGCCAAAACCCAAGCTTCCTCTTTTGCTTTAACTTCCTCATTTAGAAAATATAAGCCTGGGATGATGAAATAATTTTTAAAATAAAGTGATTGTAATAACATATTTTATGAATCTGATACATAGGCAGTTGCTCAATAGATATTGGCTATGAAACTATGTGTATTCTAGGTAGCATTCAAGATAATCATACATATACAATTTAATTAATAGAAATTTACCCATCACCTCTACCCTACTTTCTGGTAACAGAGAGACCTCTGTTTTCATGTGGAAAGAGATTACAAGAGTATGTATAGCAGAAGCTGACGGTCATTCATTAACCTTGAGCATCCGACCATCTTAGCATAAGAGACTGCTACTAGGAAAACATAGCTTCAAGAGAATTTTTCTAGCAAACATCCTATTAGCCAGGTTGCCAATACCTAAGCTTCTCTTTATATAGAAATTTTAAGCTTAACATTATATGAAAATGATGTGATTTTGACAATCCTTCACAGAAATGATTGACTGTGATTTAAAAAATTTTTTTAATTTTAAATATGTGGGGAACAATTCAGGGTTAGGTGTACAGATTTTCATTTTGCAGGCACCCTTGGTGATGACTTGCTCCCCCACCACTACTGCCAATCCTTTCTTATAGTATTATGATAGTTGTTCTAGGACTGCTTATGAGTGAGAATATGTGATCCTCAGTTCTTTGTTTTTGTGATAGATTACTCAGCATTATAGCCTCTAAGTCCATCCAAGTTGCTGCAAAGTTCATAATTTTGTCCTTCTTTATGACTGTGTAATATTCCATCTTGTATACGTACCATGTTTTATTATCTAGTCCTCTTTCGATGGGCACCATGGTTGATTCCTTGTTTTCGCTATTATAAATAATGCTGCAGTAAACATGCGTGTGCTGGTATCTTTTTCATAGAGTGATTTGAGTTCCTCCAGTTACATTCCTAAAAGGGGGTTGCAGGGTCGAATGGGAGGTCGATTTTTAGATCTTTTAGGAATCACCACACTGTTTTCCACAGGGGCTGTACTAGTTTACACGCCCACCAACAGTGTAGAAGTGTTCCCTTTTCTCCACATCCTCTCCAGCATCTGTTGTTTCTGAGTTATTGATGGTGGCCCTCCTGACTGACATTAGATGGTATTTCAGTGTGGTTTTAAGTTGCATTTCTTTGATGACTAGTGAGGCTGAGCATTTTTTCATGTATCTGTTGGCTGCTTGTATGTCTTCTTTTGAGAAGTGTCTATTCATTGATTGTGATTTTTACATGACAAATGATAAGCAGTGATATTATTAAACAATTGTGAGTGATTAGCTGCAGATAAATAAGGGAGAAACGTTGCTTTCTAACTTTCTCATATATCCTATCTTTGCAAGTAGGTGGTAAAAGCAAGGTTACTTTCTCTTCTGGTTTAACTTCCTCATTTAGAAAATATAAGTCTGGGATGATTAGATAATTTTTAAAATAAAATGATTATAATAACATATTTTATGAACCTGGTATATAAGCAGTTGCTCAATAGATATTGACTATGGAATCATGTATATTCTAGGTAGAACTGAAGATAATCATATACATACAATTTAATTAATAGAAATTTATCCAAGACAAAACATTGCAAAACAGTCTACCTTAACCTGGTGTTAGGTCTATCTGAGAACGTTCTTTATTATTTTTCAAAAGAAAAGTCATAGGGAAAAAATTTTTTAAAACCTAAATATTAATTAGTATCCATGCAAGAAAAAACAAAGAGGGTAAAGCATTAACATTCTCTTTAAAGCTTTGAAATGCACCATTTCAGTTTTTAAAAAGGGCATTATTTTTACCAATTTTAAATTACTACTATGCATTCCGAAGTCCTCACTACTTAGTATGTACTTCGATATATATTCAATATAGTATGTATCTGACATTAACATATAAATTTATTATATTTAAATATAACATGAAATATAAAAATATTCTATTTTGAAGGAAAAGACTAATTTTGAACATATTCATAATCAAGATAAATAATGATTGCTAGATATTTTGTGAAGGAAGTTACAAATTACAATTTAAAACCTTAAATGCCTTAAGTATCCCAATACTCTGGCATTTTGAGTAAATGCATTCAGTTAAATTAGCTTATCTTTAAAAATATGAAACACATTAAAGAGGTAGGGCATTATAAAGGCATTAGGTACTTAAGTAGGATAATCAATGATGTAAGATATAAACTTAGCTTCTGAAATTTCTTACAGCCACAAGATACACAGAAAAAATATTGGACATCACATTGTCTGAAAAACTATTCATGTAGTAAATGAAATGAGGTCTCCTAAAACAAACTGATTATAAAGTAAGAGAGATTAACTTCTTTCTACAACAGATTTCTAAGGAAAATTTATTGCATAAACTGTAACAGGCAAATGATATATACCATGAAGACTTCATGAACATTGAATGAGTTAAAATGTTTAAAGTTCTTAGAACAGTACTTGGCATACTCTCATGTACACACATATGTACATTTGAATATATTTTAACAAAAATATATCATTTTTGCTAAAAATACAAGTGAATAAAGTTTTGAAAATAAGAGCTTTATGTTGTGACTCAAATACAAAGCAATTGACAGCAATAATATGGTCTATGTATTATGTGTTTTTGATGGTGAAAAATAATGTAATTTTGTGTTTCCACAGTGTTGAAGAAGCGATACTTCAAATATTCCTTTAGAAATTCTTTCACAAATATTAGATGCATTAGTTGGCCAATAGAAGTTTCTGTAGTAGTAAATTCAAATATGCATTCTCTCATAGTTGCTTCAATTGTTCACATTTTGTTGATTAAAATGAATTCCATATTCTTTTGATTTGCTTTTAGACACAATAAGCATGAGACTTGACACTTTGCTGCAGAAGTATAAAACCCAGTTTTCTCAATCTGTTGAATTTTAATCCTATACAATACCATACCAACCAATCATATGAAGTTGTATCAAAGGAATGACTAAGACTAGAATTGAAGTTTTCTTCTTCAAAATATTTAAATATATCTTAGTCCTTGTACAAATTCATAATAAAGAAACATGGAACCAACCATGCTACCCACTGAAATTGGACTGAATCAAAAAAATGTGGTACATATACACGATGGAATATTATGCTGCTGTCATAAAGAACAAACATATGGACTTCGCAGCAACTTGGATGGATTTAGAGTCTATAATACTCAGTGATCTATCACAGAAACAAAGAATAGAGTACCATATATTCTCACTCATAAGCGGATCTGAACATTTGCTATAATACTGTAAGAGAGGGATTGACAGTAGTAGGACACTGTTGGGGAGGGAGGGGAGGCACATAACATCAATAAAGCTACCCGATCTCAAACCAGATGAAGTGGGGACAAAAGGAACTTTACCTGTACGATAACTACTTGTATACCTTATCCTGAATTGTACCCCATATTTTAAAAATAAAAGTAAAAGAAGTAAAGAAATCACAAAAATTAGCATTAATCATGATAAAAGGACCCAGATATTTGTTACATAGTAAATATTTGATGTAAAAATATCAATTGAAGAATTATAAATTAATAAATTTTTACCTAAATACTTTTAGCTTAATCAAGGTAGAACTGTGATTTTGAGTTAAAAGTTATTCTTTGGTGCCAGGCATGGTGGTTCATGCCTGTAATCCCAGTGATTTGGGAGCCTGAGGCAGAAAGACCGCTTGAGGCCAGGATTTCAAGACTGGCCTAAGCAACATAGCAAGAACCTGTCTCTAAAAATAAACATAAAAAATAGTCAGTCACGGTCACAGTGGCACACACCTGTAGTCCCCTCTACTTGGGAGGCTGAGTTAAAAGGCTCACTTGAGTCCAGGACTTTAAGACTACAGTGAGTTATGATCATGCCACTGCACTTCAACTAGGTGGCAGAGTGAGACCTCAATTCAAAAACTTTCTTTTTAAAAACAAAGTACCCTGATTGTCCCAAGAAGATAAACTAATTGTAAAATGTATGCCCAAATTGTTTTTTTGAGTCATCATGCTGAGTAGGATTGTTTTGCTCTGGCCAATTCAATTTTAGTTGAGGTATCTTTTACTCTTTTTCCCTGGATATATATATATTTTTTTTCTCTCCAACCTAATACTGAAAGTAGAACTTACTCAAGAGACATTAGATTTTTTACTTTTCTTGTATGAGTGGAGAAAGAATGGTAGCTTCTGCTTTAAATGACATTCTAAGTCCCAGATGTTTTGACCCCAACTGTATACAGCATTACCACTTATTTCTTCCCCCAAAACACTTAATGAATATGTTTCTAGTTAGTATAATTTGCCTACCTTTTAAAAAATATCAGCTAACTGAATTAAGTGAAACTCATAGTATTTTAAAAATCACAAATTAAGAATCAGTTCAATATAGTTAAAAAGAGAGGAAAATATTATAACTAGAAAATTGTTTCAGGTCACTCAGTTTATTTTCCTTAAATAACTAACATTTTTTTACATTAATGCATTAAACTCCTAGGTAAAAATGCTACCTGATTTTAACTCTCTAATCTTTCAGAAGCCTTAAGCATTCTCTGTTGAGACGTTACTGTTAATGCTTTTAAAGTGCCTATAAACGAGTCTGAGAACCACAATTCTTCTTATAAGGTTAGAAGGGAAAATTAAAGCATGGAAAAATGGCATTGACAGCTAAGGCTGTATAGAGAAAATAAGGTGCTCCACCACCATAAACTTCAGGCTATGATTTTGGAGTTACTCATGAATTATTGTATCATTTCTTATCTTCTTTATTTGAAGCATGATTGCTCCTACTAAAAGCCAAATCACTACTCCAATTTGTTACAATGGAGAAGCAAATGCTGGAATATAATAAATATACTCTCTTTCCCTCTAGTCCCAACTCCTCTGTCTCTCCTCTTCTTTTTTGTCCCAACCCCACACAATAGCATTTCATTATAAGAGAAGAGAGCAGTGCCAGCTGTTCTTCCTCCCATTACCAACACTGAAAAAACAGAACAAACAACAGACAGTAGTGATACTCTAGCAGCAGCTGTTATTGGCACAGAGAAAAGGAGAATGGGGTCAAAGATGCTTGGCATAGGAGTGACAGGAAGAATAACAAAACTAGGTCAAGTAGCGACAGTGTAGCCAACCGTGGCTGTGGTAGGAATGAACGTGGGCACTGCAACGCAAGAGTGTTTCCAGCTGAAGCCTTCTGATATCACAGACTCCACACACATGTAACCTTTAATTATTGCTCACTCTTGAAAATAAAATGTGGTCAGGCATGATTTTGAGGATGTTAAAAAAAAAACACTTTCCCTCCCATACATATATGGTTAGTGAAATAGGAATAGTTCGTATTCTTATTAAATATTCTTATTTTACTAACATTTTCTGGAAATTTATCTTTACCATCCTTAATCTACAAAACAGGATAGAGAAACAAAATTATCATATGTAAATAAAATCATAGATTTTATGTTATCAAAGCATTTTTTTCAAACTCGAGGATGAAATGTTTTGTTTAAACATGAAATTTAAAAATGAATTTAGCTTCTCTGAAGAGTAATAGAATATCTAAGGTACAAGAGTAAAGAGTCAAGTAGGCAATTGCTATAACTGCTAAGTTTAAATAGTTTAATATTAAATACAAATGTAAAATATCTAATTTATTGTCCTTTCTAAAATTGTCCTACATGTAGAATATTGTGCTACCATTTTTACCATTTAAATAATTGTATTCACTGATTAATACACTTAAGAAAATGTTAAAACTAACAATCATTGACCCAGAATACTAACAATAATGGTAATTAGCAGAAACATTTACCGAACCCTCATTATGTGCTAGACACTGTTGAGTATTTTAGAACATTAGATCTACTAAAATTTCATTTCTACAAATGTCTCTAATTGAGTTAATTTCTATAACAGCCTAATCTAAAAATGCAAAATAAAGCAAGCATGTGTTAAAACTGTAAGAGGGTAAAATAGTGTGGACTAAGATAATAATGCTTTAAAAGCAAATTGATAAACAGAACATTCAGTTCTTTTAAGTATTACACAAAACAGTTTCAGATGAGGTACTGTAGCCAAAATGGTCTTTCTTGCCAATATTGTGCCAATCACAGTACATATAAACATGAAGAAAATAATTCTCAGGAAGTCACAAAACAACAAAAAAATTGACAGTGGATTATTTTCCTTTCCTTTTTTTTTTTTTTTTTTTTCCTATTTGAGTTGGAGTCTCACTCTGTTGCATAGGCTGGAGTGCAGTGGCATGCTCACAGCCACCAGAGTCTTGACCTGCTGGGTTCAGGTAATCATTCCACTTCAGCCCTCCAAGTACCTGGAACTACAGGTGCACCACGATGCCTGGTTAAGTTTTTGATTTATTGCAGAGACGAGGTCTTGCCAAGTTGCCCAGGTTGATCTCGAACCCTTGGGCTCAAGAAATCCTCCCACCTCGGCCTCTCAGAATGCTGGGGTTACAGACTTAAGCCACCGCGCCCAACCGACAGTGAATTATTCTCTATCAATTATCAGAATAGGTCCTTTCCAGTGTCAGTTTTGCTACAATTTAATGGTTATAATTTAAAAGGTACAAGTGGCCTAAGACATAATTTTATTTCCTGATTATTTTAATATGGCTATTTATTATAAAAAACAATAGTTTGTGAAGGCACTGACTTTCTTCCTAGAAGTTCAAAGAGGTTGATAAATCAAGTAATATTATCTTTTGGGAATTTCCATTATTGTCAAATAATCTTCAAAAAATGGATAAAGAAAAATAATTTAACACTCACATTAATCGAGTTCCAGCAGCACAGTGTAAAGTTTCCGCAATAAACAGTCCACCGTGAAATTAAAACATACAAGATAATATTCTTATAAATTGTGTTGGGAATTAGAGCTTGGCTTAATCCTACCCGGTTAATAAAAAATAAAAATACTCAAATGTGTACTAATGCTAAAAATAAAAAATGCAGCAGGAAAAAAAAATGCTTATTAGATATCTGTAGGATAAACACTAAATAATGAATATGTAGAAAATAACTGTTACTTTTGAATCAATACTTTGCGATCTTTCCTAATTTGGCTTTTCCACTCATGCAGTCCAAGGCCTTTCTCTTAATCTGGTTCTAGCAACAATCCTTCTTCACCTAGTATTGCAAATATTTTTATGATCATATATTACACAATTTAACCAAACCCACTAAGTACTTCATGACACTTTCCTAGTTTTGAAATGGTCTTAAGCCTCTAGCTAAGAAAGTATCACTACGCTCACCAAAGATCAGCTCAAATTTTCCCAAGTCAATAAAGACTATTTTATTAAGGTCAGCTGGAATTTGGTTCTGTGTTTGCAATTCTATCACCCTTGGCTTTTTGTCTATTATTGCAACCATTTTATTCTGCGACGTATTATGGTTGTCCTTCATTTTTACCTGCACTCAACAAAAGCCCTTCTGAAAGTAGAGAATTGATTTATTCAGTGCTGGCCACATGTTAGTGACATTTGTTTGGTTGTTCTTCAAGAAGTATTTAACAGATGAATGCGTGATTTAATAAGCCAGTTGTTCCCTGTAGATTTTTTATTTTCTGGACAATAAAAGGTCTTATTCACGTTTTAAATTTTGTAAATGTCCCTTTTCTAACGGACAATTAAGAAGCAAATAGTTGAGCTGGGCTCGGTGGCCGGGAGTGGCCACTGCACTCCAGTCTGGGTGACAGAGTGAGACTCCACCTCAAAAAAAAAAAAAAAAAAAAGAAGTAAATAGTTAAGTTTGAGGTTACACCATAATAATCATACACTTTTCAAGGTGACAAAGTTTACATGCATTTCAATTATATAAGCCAAATTATAGCCATAGAAAAGACTATACATTACATTATATTAGTTTGGGTCAATAGAGATATAGAAGGAATTAAAATGCAAATTAAAAGAATTTTTAGAATTACAGCAAAATATTCTGTCTTGATGGATTCTTCCTAAATAGTTTCTGGACCTATGGCAACTCAGTATTCCTCTAAGGTGTTTTTGGTGCCTCCCAAAGTATATGAAAAATCAACTCTAGTAAATAGCTTGAAAATGCTTTCCACAGGGTAGAGAAACTGACTGTATTACAGCAACGTATAATGATTCCTATTTTTCTAAAGCTCAATAAGTATTGGCAAGATGTAGCTTTTTAACTTTTGGTATTCTAGTGGGTGTTATATAGCATTTCTCCGTAGTTTCAAAGGATGTTTCTTAACAATTAATGAGGATTAGCATATTTGCAAATATGTACTCATACTTCATTTTTCCTTATCTCTGAGATGTCTTTCTAAAACTACAGACTAGTTTTTTTGTTTTGTTTTGTTTTTTCTTGAGGGGGTTGTTTGACTTTCGCTTCCTTATTTAAGATAATAAATGCCTGTCAGTTATCTGTGTTGACAATATCTTTAGGCAAACTGTTTTGATTAGAAGTTTTAATTTTAACTTAATTACCCTGTTTCTTCTGTTTTATTCTACTTTATGAAATATAACACTAAAATTACACACCGATATTAATATTAGTATAATTATAATTTGTACAATGATGGTTGTACTATGTATTATACACAAAGAGTCTATTTGAATATTATAATAAAAGTAGAACACGATACATCTTTATTATTTACTCTAGAGTGACCTCATTCTTCTAAATCCAAAATACATTTAGAAACACTTTTTTACCTTATATTAGCATAAGGTTTGGATTTAAAACAGAAATATTTATTATCAGTAACTTATTTTCTATTAAAATTTCAATATTTCAGGAATGTTTCTAAAGATTTATTATTCTTTATACCAGAGTTGACTATGACTGTGCATATCAGAAAGAAGTGCATCAATTAAGGGGTCAGATATACAAATTGGCATACAGTTTTACTGTATGAGATAGGAAAAGTTTTCTTTAAGAAATATCCTATTCAACAGCATTTTCAAAAATTTGTTTTTCTTTTTTTTTGAGTCGGAGCCTCACTCTGTCACCCAGGCTAGAGTGCAGTGGCACACTCATGGTCACCCCAGCGTCATCTTGTCATCTTGCTGGGCTCCTGCAATCTTTACACCTCAGTCCTTCCAAGTAGCCGGAACTACAGGTGTGCGTTACTTTGCCCAGCTAATATATATATATTTATTTTTTAATGTAATGTAGAGACAAGGTCTCACCAAGTTACCCCGGCTAGTCTCGATACTGAGGGCTCAGGCAATGCTCTCGCCTCAGCCTGCCAATGTGCTGGGATTACAGACTGAGCCACCAAGCCTGGCTGGTTTTTTTTTTTTTCTTATTTTTTTTTAATCTGTATTTTAAAGATGTGGGGTACAATTCAGGTTTAGGCACATAAACTGTCATGATACAGGTTAAGTTTGGGCCTTCCATTTGTCCTCCCTTCGCCTGGTTTAATTAAGGTCAAGTACCCTTATTGGTGTTATGTGCCCCCCCCCCACCCTCCCCTGGCAGTGTCACACTACTGCCAATTCCTTTCTTGTAGTATTATAAATTATAAATGCTCAGGATCCACTTAGGAGTGAGAACATGTGGTACTCAGTACTTTGTTTCTGTGATAAGTCACTGAGTATGATGGACTCTAAATCCATCTAAGTTGCTGCGAAGTCCATAATTGTGTTATTCTTTATGTCTGTGTAATGTTCCATCATG
Source organism: Carlito syrichta (assembly GCF_000164805.1). Lineage (NCBI taxonomy): Eukaryota > Metazoa > Chordata > Mammalia > Primates > Tarsiidae > Carlito > Carlito syrichta. Next base: position 591,965 of record NW_007253298.1, read on the forward strand.
TATATGTACCTCATTTTTTTATCCAGTCCACTTTCGATGTGTAGCATGATTGGTTCCATGTTTTTGCTATTGTGAATAGTGTGGCAATAAACATGCGTGCACAGGTATCTTTTTTATAGAATGATTTGAGTTCCTCTGGGTATATTCCCAGAAAGGGGATTGCTGGGTCATATGGATGGCTGATTTTTAGATTTTTAAAAAATCACCCCACTGTTTTTCACAGAGGTTGTACTAAGTCACACTCCCAACAACAATGCTGTGATTGAAAAGTATTCCCTTTTCCCTATATCCTCTCTCCAACGTCTGTTGTTTTTGGAGTTACAGATGATGGCCATCCCGAATGGAGTTAGGTGGTATCTCAGTGTGGTGTTGATTTGCATTTCTTTGATGATTAGTGAGGAAGAGCATTTTTTCATAAACCTATTGGCTGCTCATATGTCTTCTTTTGAGAAGTGTCTATTCATATATTTTGGCCACTTTTTAATAATGCTTTTTTTTTTCCTTTCAACATGTTTGAGTTCCTTGCAGATCCTGGATGATAGGTCTTTGTCAGATATATAGTTGGCAAATATTTTTTTCCCATCTTGTGAGCTGTCTCCCCATTCTCTCTATTGTTTCTTTTGCTTTGCAAAAACTTTTCAGTTTGAAGAGGTCCCGCATGTCTATCTTATCTTTTGTGGCATGAACTTTTGAAGTTTGGATCAGAAATTGGTTGCCTATTCTAATTTCCATAAGGGTTCCTCCTGTATTTTCTAAGATTCTTATAGTTTGAGGTTTTACGTTTATGCCTTTGATTCATTTAGAGTTGATTTTTGTGTATGATGATAGGTAGGGGTCCCATTTCATTCTTTTGCATGTGATCAGCCAGTTTTCCCAGCATATTCTCTCGCCAGTGGTTGTTTGTGGAAGCTTTGTCAAAGATAAGTTGTTTGAGATATTGAAGTTTTGTTTCCAAAATCTCTATCCTGCTTCTTTGCCTCTTCTTGTATCAATATCAGACTGTTTTGATTATTGTAACCTTATAATAGAGTTTAAAGTCTGGAAGCGTGATACTTCCACTTTGTTTCTTTTGCTGAGGATTGTTTTGGCTATTCATGGTCATTTATGTTACCATGTGAATTTCTGAATTGTCATTTCCAGGTCTGAGAAGAATTATGTTGGTAATTTAACGGTATTACCTTGAATCTGTAGATTGTCTTAGGTAGAATGGACTTCATAACAATGTTGATTCTTCCAATCCATGAGTATGGAATGTCATTTTTATTTGTTTGTGTCTTGTTTGATTACTTTGAGTAATGTTTTGTGGTTTGCATTGTAAATGTCTTGCACTTCTCTAGTTAATAAGATGCCAAAGCATTTCATTTTTTGTTTTGTTTTTGTGGCTATTGTGAATGGGATTGTGTTTTTTTTTTTGGTTTTCTATTTGTTGCTGGTTTATAAAAATGTGACTGTCTTTTGAACACTTATTTTGTACCCTTAGATTTAGCCAAAGTCCTTTATCAGTGCAAGGCGGTTTTTGACAGATTCTCTTGGGTTTTCAAGGTATAGGACCATATCATCAGCAAAGAGGAATAATTTAACTTTGTCTTGTCTGATTTCCTTCTCTTGTCTGATTGCTCTAGCTAGGACTTACAAGAGTACATTGAACAGAAGGTGTGAAAGTGAGCAGCCTTGTCTTTCTCCAGTTTTCACAACATTTTATATATAACAAAAATATGAACATGCACACATAGTTGGAAAATAAGCAAATAAGGAGGCAGAAAACTAATCAAATGATTTGATTTATTATTTCTGACTTTTTCACCCACAGTCAGCGCTTTTCAGAATTCAGATAGCTGGGCAAACAGAAGACAATGGGACACGCAGATGTATAATCTGTTTGCACACATTTGATAAAAGTACGTGGCATAAATTACACTTTACAAAACTTTGGGGAAAACACCTCACTTAAGCCCTTTACCCTCAGAGCCTGAGAATTTCCAAAGCACATTTATTTTTATCAATTCTTTTAATAATTATACTATTATCTGACTGAATTCCTGTATCAGAGGACTCTAAGAAAATCAGAGTGATGGCAATTCTACTTTTTTTTAACTTAAGGATAATTATTTGGCAAAGAGTTCTCTAAATGTAAAGCCTCCAGAGTTATGGAATTACAAAGAGAGTCCTAACATTTTCTCCTGACAAACATCAATATGTAGATTTTGTTAAAATTTCATAGAGATTTTATTCTGAGCACTGTCACTGTGTACATGTATTTAATTAATATTCCTAAATGAATATAAATATAATTTTGTCATCACTGATAATAAATTAGACAAATTGACATTTTACATTATGAAATGATATAGGAGAGTCCACTCAAGGTATATAATGCTTTACAGAGAAAAATGTAGGCAAGAAATAGAAAATTTAGACAAAAATAAAAATGTGTTAAGTCTTATTTTGTTGTGTCAGCAATAGAGATGTCATATTGCTTATGACTGCTGTGAACCTTTCAATTCAGTGACATTCAGAGCTTGTAGCATCTTATGAGATAAAGGTCTGCTTTTGTTAAAAAATGTCAGCACATTAGAAACAAATTTATTTAATGATATTTAAAAAGATATTGTTCACAAAGTATTTTCTTCAGGTGTGGAAATCACGGGGGAGATAATTTCAGCATGTTCTGGGTCAAAATATGAAAACATTATGGAACAAGTTACCTCACATGATGTGACAATGTCATTGGCCAAGTTGAGGAGCATGAATATTAGAATTTATGATAAATAATGAAAGCTCATAAAATAATAAATACTGATCAAGCATGGTTAACCTTGACATGACTTTGATAATCCTAAGTGCATTTTATTTCATATTAAGCTTTTTAGGATGTAAATGTCTGTATAAAATATTAAACAAATAGTTTTGGGGATTTTTGAAAGAAATATGAATTCCTCAATCTACTTTAAACTATAATTAACATAGCTTTTTTATTAAATACTATTCAATAAGTACATATATAAATTAATATTGTCCACTAACTGATTTATTTTTTTACTAATTTTTTATTTAGTTTTATTTGATTCCAGATCTTAGCTCATAACTACCAAGATTAAAATTCCATCCTGACTATGATGTCTCTAACTTATCTTTAACTATAAATTTTCTCTATTCCTAATTATTCTACCTATTATATCAGTTGAGTGTAAAATAAAAGTTATTAATCTGATGACTGCTGTACTGCTCTCACATTGGTTGAGTGTAGAAATAATTATTAATTGATGGCTGCATTTGGCTTCATTTATTCCTTTTATAGACTATACTGCTCACCTACTTATATTATCTTACTAGCCTCTGTAGACATTATTAGAATCCTACTAAGTGATCTTATCAAATCTATAAAACCTCTTTTTGAAGTAAGCACTTTCTCCATTCTATAAAAATGAGAAGTAAATGAGGACTAGATAGGTTAATTAATTTGCCTATATTAGTAGAATTTGTTCTATTTCCAAAGTTTTTGATGTCATATTCATTCTGCCTTTTTATGTAAAAAGGCAGATTGATCTATTTTAAGACCCTTTCCTTTATTTCTAAAGTAGGCAGATACTTCCTAAGCATTTCATACAACTTTCAAAATATTTGGAAACAGGCAGCTGCATTTTACCATGTTTTTAAATCTCAGTACTATGAATTGCACTTAATTCATTTTTATAATAATTTCTAGCTTATGAGAATTGTATATTTATATAATTTATTTATTTAAGTAATATTGCAGAGTTTAACACTTTAGACCATTTTTAAAGATACTTAAAATGACTTTTTAGTTCATAATAAATTATAAATAATCAAGATACTGATTTTTGTTAAAAATACAGTTGACTAAAATTAATTTATTGGAACTAATTCAAGTGAACATTGTTGCAGTAGCCTAATATTTCCAACTGTAACACTATTTGTGACAATAATAAAAAGATGCAGATACCATTATAGTATATTTATTATGATATACTTAATAATATACGATTATATTTAGATATTGTATTTCAATATTTGAAAACAGCTGGATTAGTCATATTCCTTACTACAATCCTAGCAATGTGTGATTTAATCTGTCCTCAGTGCTTAATGCACACAGTAGTTTAAAAGCTTTTTGAAGAAGCCTATGTTCACACTGCTTTTCATTTACCTTCATATTGAAGATGAATCATTATCACTTGGGAGCTGACTTCACTTGGGAACGAAAATATGTCAAGTGCTTATGCTATGTACAAGATGTTTTCAAATAAATAATATACTACTTCTATCCAAATCCTTCCATATAATTTATATCTTCCCCTACTCCCTGTTATGAGCAACACACAATCCCCTATGGCCCACTTCTACTGTTCTTTGCATTTAAATCCTACCTATATTTCACTCCATTAAATCTTAGTTTTCAAAACCTATCCCTAATGTAACTGTAAAGTATATTATTTTGAAGCACTTTTTTTGTAGTTCAATTTCTCACATGAGAAAACTTCTAGTGAGGTTTGTTGACAAAGTTGGACACTGTAAATCAAAGTTTCCCAATTCAAAGATTAGGGTAGAAGAGAAACACAAACTCTGTAGCCATATAATACTTTGCATGAATTGTTCTCTTATCAGTATCATGTTGCTGGGAAATGTAGTATAAAAAAATTGATTGCTGCTACTGTAAGTTCTTTATTATTTAGAAAACAGCTGGATGATTTTTCTGAAGCTATAACTAAACAAAGTAAATCTGTGTTGTGATATTTACCCCAAAATTTGTAAATCTCCAATTTTTCTCCTAACTACATGAGATTCAATACCTCTCTTCTCTGCATCTTTAAAAAAAAAAAAACAGGAAAAAAGTGCATTACAGAAGATTTTTCAAAATATAATAAGAATATAAACTGACTCAATGTAAAGAGAAACTAAAGCATGACTTTAACTTTGGGACAAAAGTAGACTCTTGCAAATTATTTTAATATTTATTTAAATTATCTTAATATCTACACTAAAGAAAAAAAGTATTTCAAATAGCTGACTCAGTTAATTCTTAAATGTAAATATAAGCAATATTTCATATTTCAATATGTAATAATAATAAATGTCCACACATACTTACATATATATATCTAAATCGATATCATCTATGTGTAAATCTATATGTACCATTCAATTTGAAAACTCTCTACGTTCTAGCATTTACTAGGCTTTCCTGTTTCTTTTTAAAGATGTATGCCAATCTTTCTAGCATTTCAGAAAATAAACTTGAGTCAGAGGTAGAGCTACTTTTATGTCTAGCACTGTGTGTGTGTGTATCTAAGTAGAAATCTCTTAAGTACCTGCATTTATTCCATATTAAAGATGAAGAAATTAAACCTCAGAGAGGCTATATAGTAGTATCATATTATTGAGCAGTTATATGATTTCAACCCAAATCTTACAGCCAAATTTACACTCTTCCAATACATCAAAGCTTTTTTTCAGTTATGTATGGTATCTTATCACCACTAAAAAAACCTCTGAAATTATTTTTGGTGGATTTGATCCTTAAATAAGCTGCATAATTTATATACACAAGTTACACGTGTAAATATGCTACTTACAGTCTCAAAAAAAAAATCCAAATCTTTCACTTTTATTTTATCTTTTGTATAAGATAATTTTTAAAGTTTCAAAAATATAAATATAACAAGGTTTGCACTGGCACATGTCATAAAAATATTACTTCTATTTTAACAGTGTACTAATAATATATAATCTCAGAAATCTATCTAAAACATTATTTAAGAGATTAAAGTGATAAATAAAATAAATCAAAGAGAAAAAGATATTAGAAATTTTTTATAATAAAATCACATTTTGATTACTAAATTTATGAGTAAAATTGTATTAAATTTTTCTCTCATGTCTTCCGGAAATTTTCATGCTGAAACTTGTATGATACATTAATTAAAGAAACTATGGCTAGATGTTTTACTGTTGTAACTAGGAAAATATAATAAAAAATACATGGCAAACATTACAGGAAAATAAGAATATAGAGTTGATATTAAAATCTGTTTCCCAAACATCATCATAAAAAACAAAGAAAACTAAAGTTTTAACTTCTTGTCACCTAAAATTAATTTTTAACAGAAAACGAATAGTACATTGGTACTTGGCAGGGCTACATAAGAGGAATAAAGAAATTATAGTGGACCTCATCTAGGTCTCTAAATCCAGTTTTTTCTACTTACAGACTTTTCTTTTCAGATTTTTGCATATAATGATGGTTTTCCTAGCTAGACAAAATAAAGATAAATCTACGTTGGAGTTGGAGCCTAGTAAGGTCCTCTTTCCTCATTGGCTCTACTTATATCTATATTCACTTGTGTATTTAAGAAAGAATAAGAAGACTTCTGCGTCAGTGCTTTAACCTTATTCAAAAACTAGTTTACGAAAAATGAACCTGCCAACTTAAAAAAATCCTCAAATGACAGACTCTTGCAAAATAAAACTAAAGAGCAGAAAGTGAGGTGTAGAGTCATTCCAAGGACATGTAGATCCTATTTCCAAACAACCATGCTGAGGCATGTGAGGACCAGGGAAAGAGAATCCCTGTACATTTGCTTAAAGAGAGTTCCCTGGATAAATGCTATAAGAGTACTTTGAGTTCTGAACAATTCAGCTGTCATAAAAATTAATCCATCTTTGTCATCGCCACCTCATCCATATGCCTTTTGCCAAGTAATTTTTTTTTTAAGGACAGGACATTTTTCTTATAACTTCAGGAGACAATCAAATGACATGGACTGTTATGACAAAGGATTTGTAACACTAAACCAAGAACAGGCACAGAGTAGTGGTGGAGCCCAGAGCAGTAAATGTCTTTGGTGGCAGTTACCACGTCCCTGCTGCAGAGAAAGACGCTGTGCAACTATTGGCCAGCAACTCCAACACAACCAATAGAAAAAGAAAGTAGTTCATTCAACCTGCAGGATACCCCTTGGATATATCTGAAGGCCCTGTCTTCTCCAAATATTATTGAGCAGAGGGATTTTTCCAAGGATTCAAATTTCTCTATGAACAAATGGGAAGACAGGGTCTGAATCATCATTTGTACACTTGCAAAAAAAAAAAGAGAGAAAGAAAATCATTCTAGTGTTGTAATGAAAATTTTACAAGCTTTGTTTACGTCTTTGCATCTCTTTCTAGTATTACAACATTCCTATCATTATTACATATAAAAGTTATTTGTTTTAACACACATGCACGTCACAGAGTTTTATGGTGTCTTTACTTTTTGAAAAAAGCTTCAAAAATTGTATACTCTAAAAAGCTGTAAAGTCGATTATGTGTGTGTGTGTGTGTGTGTGTGTGTGTGTGTGTGTGTGTGTGTGTGTGCAATACATACGGGTCTTTCTTGCAGAATCTTCCACAAAAAGAGAAGAAATATCTTCATCCACTCCCGCCTCATTCCTGGCAATGCAAGTATACGCTCCTGTATCTTCATAGCGCACATTGCTTATGTGAACCTCACTGCCATTTGCTGTAAACAGAAAGCAAATGCAACGTGTAAACCAGAATTTTAGTTTTAGTACAGTGCTTTCTGATTACACAGTCAAACAGTTCTCTTAGCTTGTCCTAATTAAATTGTTTTCCTTCCTGCTTCCATATTTGGAGACAGGCCAAATTATTCCAGAACCGTTCAAGTGTTTGTAAACTGTGTTGTCATTCGATTACTGAAAGTCCCATACTCCCTAGCAAATACACACACTTTATATTTTTTAATCCTCCTTATTTCCCACATTGTATATGAAGTACATCATGTTGATAACTATATTTTCATTTATGTATCACTTTTCCTATTCAGATCCCATTTTTTCCTGAGATTTTATAGAAATTTAATAATAGCAATATATTTGCATAAAATACCTATGAAAAGATATTGTCATAGAGAAATTAATTAAGTTACATCATATAGATATGCTATTGCCATTCCTCAAGCCTATCAATGAGTTTTAATTACATATTTGGAATTATTAGGTGAGGAAGAATAGAGGTAATCACACATGATTTGCCTACAAGAGTTTCAGTCTTTTGTCAGAACTATACCTAAAATAAAATATGGAAATTACTCTAGTCAGTATATGACCAAAGGCTTAAGGGAATGATTGATCTAGCTTCTAAATCTTAGTATAGCAACATTTTAAGCTAATCCTTGACTAATGAATTGTATTCCCCAATATGGAAAATTGGGTTGACAACATGTTAGGCACTTTCTCATATATATTCTTTTTTTTTTTGAGTTGGAGTCTCACTCTGTCGCCCAGACTGGAGTGCAG